>NC_045628.1:36123560-36426590 GCF_009829155.1 Mustela erminea | reverse complement strand
ATTGAATAATGTAGAGAATTGTTGAATCATTATACTGTGCACCTGAAACTAATAACACTGTTAAAAATACTGAAATTGAAAGTATAAAAATAGGTAAGAGAAGTACTTCCATGTGTATTATATGATCTTTCTTTTTCCTTAAAAATACAAGCATACCTCCTTTTATTGCTCGCCATTTTACTGTCCTTCACAGATACTGCTTCTTACAAAGTAAAGGTTTGTGGCAACCTTGTTTTGAGTAAATTTACTGGTGACAGTTTTCCAACAGCGTTTGCTCACTTCACGTCTCTGTGTCACAGTTTGGTAATTCGTGCAATATTTCAATCATCAACATCATTATTATTTATATTTATACTGGTAATCAGTGATTACAGTTCACCGAAAGCTCAGATAATGGTTAGCATTTTTGGTAATAAAACCTTTTTTTAAGTATTTTCTTTATTTATTTAACAGAGAGATAGAGAGCACAAGTAGGCAGAGAGGCAGGCAGAGGGAGCAGGTAGCACGACGCGGCCCTCCATCCCAGGACCCTGGGATTGTGACTTGTGGTGAAGTCATCCACTTAACTGACTGAGCCACCCAGGTATCCATCTAATGAAGCATTTTTAATTAAGGTATGTCTATATTTTTAGACATAATTCTACTGCAAACTTTATGGACTATAATGCAGCACTAAAATAACTTCTATATGCACTGGAAAAACCAAAAAATTCATTGGATTCACTTCATTACAATATTTGTTTTATTGCTGTGGTCTGCAGTATCTATGAGGTATGCCTGTAGTACAGGATACAGGATACCCTAAGGAAAGGACTTCTAAATGTTTCCTAAGGTTAACATCGATTCAAATTTTCTTTTGCATATATGGGAAATCTGCAATAAAACCCCAAACGCTAAGTTCCCAGAAAGACTGCTGGGGATTCTCATTTTCTAACTTTTTCTACCTCCCCACAGATCCTATGAATATAGCTTTTTTTTTTTCTTTCCCTTAAGCCTATTGCTATTTATATTCCCCCTCAGAAAAGTTTACAGAGTGAGGCATAGTTTCTCTTAGTACGCCTCTACTTTTATAGCCTTAAAATAAGTTTCTATTTGAAATTTTGATTTGAAATTTATTTTGTTAGTCACTATAGAAAAACAGGAGTAAAAAGGAACAAACTTAGGTAAGTTATAAAGACTTCTATGTTCTTATATTATCTGACACTTTCCTTGATTGGTGGTACATGTGGGCTTCCCTGGCTTCTCACTCTACACTCTTATTAATGAGATCACCACACTCCAACAAGTGCAAGTCACGTAGAAAGGCCTAGAGGCAGATATGCCATAGAAGGAGAAAGAGACAAGGCAGCAGCAAGGCAACAGACATGTAAGTGAAGAAGCCACCTTAGGTTTGGGGTGGTTTCTCCAGCCCTAGTTACTTGCCCATCCTGTATCCATGAGAGAACTGCCCTCTCAAGACTGTTCTAATCTCCTGATCCACAAATTCATGAGGAAAATAAAAGGTTGTTTTAAACCACTAGTTTGAGGGAGAGATTTTGCGCAGAAACAGAAAATGAGAACAAGGTGATTACTAATCTCTTGGTACATCAACTTCCTCTACTATAACAGGAGGATAATAATACCTATCTCATAAAGTTATTGCATTCATTACATAAGATTTATAATGCACATACATATTGAGGTGGGAACAAAAAAATCTGGGAGATTTAAAAAATCTGTTATGCATACTGACTGTGGTGTATGATAATTCTGTTGCTATATAATTAGCATCCTACTGAAAAGAGTGATATCCTCAGTGGTGGATATGGATAAAATCATAATATAACCCTATGCACACTGACATGCTACTGTAATTAACTTCAGAATTCAAGGCATTTCCAGTCTGGTGAACATTATTATGTGTGGTGAGCAATGGCTCTTCTGATTTTCTTTCTTTCTTTTTTTTTTTTTTTTTTTTTTTTTTAATACTTACAGGATGAAAAGGTGAATCCAATTTGGCTTGGTAGCAAAACAAATTTTCAGAATCATCTTAATATTTTTAATTTATAGATTGCCTTAATATTTTTAATTATTTTGTTTTTGCCAGAGTTAAATACCTCTTGAGAAATCTTCCTAATTTGTTTGCTATTTCAAGTCATTCATCCCTAATAACATGAGGGCATTAGAGACATAAACAACAATTTCATATAAATCAAATACCTGACTAAGGAATTAAATAGTCAGTGGAAAACACAAGACTAAATATAACCCAAGTAGGAAAACAACTCATTCTGACTGGTAAAGAAAAAAAAAAAAAAGAGTCATTTTAAAAAATGTTAATAACAAAAACATATTTTATTGGTGCTTTTTAAACTTTATAAAAATAGTAGTAGCAAAATACATAATATGTTTATATTACTTATATTAAGACTTATAACCATTATAAGTCTTTTATATATCTTACTTCAATTTTGTTTTTCTTACTTGATATATAGATAAAAGAAGAAAAGCACTTTAAATGGCAGGATTGGTAGGATCTGAACAACAAACTAAGGTCCTTTTGTCTTTTTACCTTACCTTTAATTTTCTTTCTTTCTTTTTTTTTATTTTTTGCAAAAGAATCTAGGCAGAGTTAAGTGACTATAATTCAAAATGGGAGAAAATTACATAAGATGTTTAAAAATAACTAATGTGTAATATTATAGTACCAAATCCAAGCTGGAGTTAAGAATGTCTTCAGATGGCTATGTTGATTACGACCTAATGTTCAATGTGGTTGGATATAGAATAGTTAACAATGATTACAAAATTTGCAAAGTTTCCTATCTACATATTTATCTAAAACATTTTTCAATAGTGATACTATATCTCAATATATTTAGGGCACTTCCTTTTTCCCACACTTATAACACTCACTTTATTCCCAGTAGAGATAAGCCAATTAGTCTAGCCAGGCACTGAATCGATACTAAAGGCCAGGATCTAACTGTGGTGGTGGTCATCTCTACATGCAGTCCAGTGGAGAAGGAAGGACGGAAGAAAGACAGGGATGGATAGAGGGAGGAAGGGAGGAAGGAAGAAATCAAGAAAATCTTCATTTTTCTCTATCCAAAAAATTTGTGTAATAGAGAAATGGGAACAGTTAATTAAAAAAAAAAATGAGAAGAATGTGAGATACCAAGCAATTACTCCAGCAATTCCAACAACTTTACTCTGGGATATGAAATAACTTCTATTTTTTAAATATATTTTATTTATATATTTATTAGAGAGAGACAGCACCAGCAGGGGCAGGGATAGAGAGAAACAGACTCCCCACTGAGTAGGGAGCCCAATGAAGGGCTCAATCTCAGGACACTGAGATCATGACCTGATCCCAAGGCAGACTCTTAACCGACTGAGCCACCCAGGCGCCTCATGGAATGTGAAATGATTATTGATTAGGCATTGATTTTGCTCCCTGGAAGAATTATCCTTTCCACTGTTACCTGGGCCTCTCTTACAGGTTCTTTCTTTTCCATATATTCTCTTTGGCCATATCTGAATGTGCTGGGGAAGGATGCTTTCCTTGGGAGCCATACAGTCTTCTTGGATCTTTTCCTGCTTTAGAAAAATTGAGGTTCTAAGGGGGCAAATGAATCATTCTTTCTTCTTTTGCTAATAATCTCTTTCTTGTAATTTGTTGTCAATAGCAACTGTTTTAATTTCTAGGGTTGCAAACTAGGTTTGCAAACTAAGTTGCATAATAAAAAAATACCACAGATCAGTGGTTTAAACAACAGAAATTTATTTTCTTACAGTTCTGGAGGATAGAAGTCAAATATCAAGGTATCAACCAGTCTGACTTCTCCTGAGGCATCTCTGTTCATCTTGGAGATGGCTACCTTCTCACTATGTCCTAACATGGCCTTTTTTCTGTGCTTCTGCATCTCTTGTATCTCTTTCTCTTCTTATAAGGATACCAGTCGTTTTGGATTAGGGCTCCACCCATATGACTCTTATTTATTGCTCTAAATACAGCCACATTGGTGATGAGGGCTTCAGTATAGGAATTTCAGGAGAACACAATGCAGTCTACAAACAGCAACTAACATATACTACTAAATTTCCATTTTCCAGGCTCTTTCTCTAGAAATATAATTTTACTGAGTACTTGATCTGGCCTACCAGGGTGCTTCAAAAGAATTTTACTAAACATTTTGCAGTGTGAAAGAGGGATTCTCACCTTTCCAGCCTCTCATATTAGGCTCCTAAAAAACAATTCCTAACCTCTAAGATGCCACCATACTTATGGTAAAAATTTTTACGTTAGACAGCATAGACCAGTTGATTCTCAAATCACAATAAACTCATATCACAGAGATTCATACCCATCATTTTTTTCATATGTTGTTATTTGGTATCCTGTGGGAGAAAGATAGTATCCATAGTAGCCACAGTTATTCAAGAACGTAGGCTCATCGAGGACCCACCATTTACAGCCACACAGTATAGAAAATATATCTTCCTCAGATGGCATATCAGAGCAAAATAGATTAACTAAAGAATCAAACATAAGGAAGATTTATACTACATCACATAAATGTATATTGTTATAATTCTCATTCATATGTTATTAGCTATAAACAGTCATAGGTCTTCACCCAAGGAAGGCATAAGGTAGCAAGTAAAATTGAGAATGTTAATAATAAAATTATTATAGAGAGGAGTCAAGATGGCGGAGAAGTAGCAGGCTGAGACTACATCAGCTAGCCGGAGATCAACTAGATAGCTTATCTAAAGATTGCAAACACCTACAAATCCATCGGCAGATCGAAGAGAAGAAGAACAGCAATTCTGGAAACAGAAAAACAACCACTTTCTGAAAGGTAGGACCGGCGGAGACATGAATCCAAAGCGACGGGAAGATAGACCTCGGGTGAAGGGGCTGGCTTCCGGCAAGCGGCGGAGCAACGGAGCACAAAATCAGGACTTTTAAAGGTCTGTTCCGCTGAGGGACTTCGCTCCAGAGGCTAAACCCGGGCGAAGCACACGCGGGGTCAGCGTGGCCTCAGGTCCCGCAGGGTCACAGAAGGATCGGGGATGTCTGAGTGTCGCAGAGCTTGCGGGTATTGGAACGGGAAAGCCGGCTACAGAGACAGAGCCGACAGTAAGCTCACAACTCGGTGTTACCTTGAACCGGTGGCAGGCTCGGTGACCTCGGAGTGCGGCCGGAGGTCAGGCAGACGGGAGTAACTGACGCTGTTCTCTGAGGGCACACTGAGGAGTGGGGCCTGGGCGCTCGGCTCCTCCGGGCCGGAGACCAGGAGGCCGCCATTTGTATTCCCATCCTCCGGAACTCTACGGAAAGTGCTCAGGGAACAAAATATCCTGAAAGCAAACCTGAGCAGATTACTCAACCCGGCCCCTGGTAAGGGTGGTGCAATACCACCTGGGGCAAAGACACTTGAGAATCACTACACCAGGCCCCTCCCCCAGAAGATCAACAAGAAATCCAGCCGATACCAAGTTCACCTACCAAGGAGTGCGGTTTCAATACCAAGGAGAGCAGCAGAATTCCAGAGGAGGAGAAAGCAAAGCACGGAACTCACGGCTTTCTCCCTGTGATTTTTTTTTTTTTTTTACTCTTGCAGTTAATTTAATTTTTTTCTTTTTTTTTCTTTTTTCTCGCCTTTGGGTAAAAAAAATTTTTTTTTAATTTTTACCCTTTTCTTTTTTAACGTTTTTTAACTAGTTTACCTAATATATATATTTTTTCTTTTTTATATTTTTCTTTATTAGTTTTCTTTTTTTTTAATTCTTTTCTTTACTTTTTTTTTTTTCTCTTTTTTTTTCGTTCTTCCTTTTTGAACCTCTTTTTATCCCCTTTATCCCCCCTCACAATTTGGGATCTCTTCTGATTTGGTTAAAGCATATTTTCCTGGGGTTGTTGCCACCCTTTTAGTATTTTACCTGCTCCTTCATATACACTTACCTGGGCAAAATGACAAGACGGAAATTCACCACAAAAAAAAGAACAAGAGGCAGTACCGAAGGCTAGGGACCTAATCAATACAGACATTGGTAATATGTCAGATCTAGAGTTCAGAATGACAATTCTCAAGGTTCTAGCCGGGCTCGAAAAAGGCATGGAAGATATTAGAGAAACCCTCTCGGGAGATATAAAAGCCCTTTCTGGAGAAATAAAAGAACTAAAATCTAACCAAGTTGAAATCAAAAAAGCTATTAATGAGGTGCAATAAAAAATGGAGGCTCTCACTGCTAGGATAAGTGAGGCAGAAGAAAGATTTAGTGATATAGAAGACCAAATGACAGAGAATAAAGAAGCTGAGCAAAAGAGGGACAAACAGCTACTGGACCACGAAGGGAGAATTTGAGAGATAAGTGACACCATAAGATGAAACAACATTAGAATAATTGGGATTCCAGAAGAAGAAGAAAGAGAGAGGGGAGCAGAAGGTATACTGGAGAGAATTATTGGGGAGAATTTCCCCAATATGGCAAAGGGAACAAGCATCAAAATTCAGGAGGTTCAGAGAACGCCCCTCAAAATCAATAAGAATAGGCCCACACCCGGTCACCTAATAGTAAAATTTACAAGTCTCAGTGACAAAGAGAAAATCCGGAAAGCAGCCCGGGAAAAGAAGTCTGTAACATACAATGGTAAAAATATTAGATTGGCAGCTGACCTATCCACAGAGACCTGGCAGGCCAGAAAGAGATGGCATGATATTTTCAGAGCACTAAACGAGAAAAACATGCAGCCAAGAATACTATATCCAGCCAGGCTATCACTGAAAATAGAAGGAGAGATTAAAAGCTTCCAGGAAAAACAAAAACTGAAAGAATTAGCCAACACCAAACCAGCTCTAAAAGGGGTCCTCTGAGCAAAGAGAGAGCCTACAAGTGGTAGATCAAAAAGGAACAGAGACCATATACAGTAACAGTCACCTTACAGGCAATACAATGGCACTAAATTCATATCTCTCAATAGTTACCCTGAATGTTAATGGGCTAAATGCCCCTGTCAAAAGACACAGGGTATCAGAATGGATAAAAAAACAAAACCCATCTATATGTCGCCTCCAAGAAACTCATTTTAAGCCCGAAGACACCTCCAGATTTAAAGTGTGGGGGCGGAAAAGAATTTACCATGCTAATGGACATCAGAAGAAAGCAGGAGTGGCAATCCTTATATCAGATCAATTAGATTTTAAGCCAAAGACTATAATAAGAGATGAGGAAGGACACTATATCATACTCAAAGGGTCTGTCCAACAAGAAGATCTAACAATTTTAAATATCTATGCCCCCAACGTGGGAGCAGCCAACTATACAAACCAATTAATAACAAAATCAAAGAAACACATCAACAATAATACAATAATAGTAGGGGACTTTAACACTCCCCTCACTGAAATGGACAGACCATCCAAGCAAAAGATCAACAAGGAAATAAAGGCCTTAAATGACACACTGGACCAGATGGACATCACAGATATATTCAGAACATTTCATCCCAAATCAACAGAATACACATTCTTCTCTAGTGCACATGGAACATTCTCCAGAATATATCACATCCTCGGTCCTAAAGCAGGACTCAACCAGTATCAAAAGATTGGGATCATTCCCTGCATATTTTCAGACCACAGTGCTCCAAAGCTAGAACTCAACCACAAAAGGAAGTTTGGAAAGAACCCAAATACATGGAGACTAAACAGCATCCTTCTAAAGAATGAATGGGTCAACCGGGAAATTAAAGAAGAATTGAAAAAAATCATGGAAACAAATGATAATGAAAATACAACGGTTCAAAATCTGTGGGACACAACAAAGGCAGTCCTGAGAGGAAAATATATAGCGATACAAGCCTTTCTCAAGAAACAAGAAAGGTCTCAGGTACACAACCTAACCCTACACCTAAAGGAGCTGGAGAAAGAACAAGAAAGAAACCCTAAGCCCAGCAGGAGAAGAGAAATCATAAAGATCAGAGCAGAAATCAATGAAATAGAAACCAAAAAAACAATAGAACAAATCAACGAAACTAGGAGCTGGTTCTTTGAAAGAATTAATAAAATTGATAACCCCCTGGCCAGACTTATCAAAAAGAAAAGAGAAAGGACCCAAATAAATAAAATCATGAATGAAAGAGGAGAGATCACAACTAACACCAAAGAAATACAAACTATTATAAGAACATACTATGAGCAACTCTATGCCAATAAATTTGACAATCTGGAAGAAATGGATGCATTCCTAGAAACATATAAACTACCACAACTGAACCAGAAAGAAATAGAAAGCCTGAACAGACCCATAACCAGTAAGGAGATTGAAACAGTCATTAAAAATCTCCAAACAAACAAAAGCCCAGGGCCAGACAGCTTCCCGGGGGAATTCTACCAAACATTTAAAGAAGAACTAATTCCTATTCTCCTGAAACTGCTCCAAAAATATAAATGGAAGGAAAACTTCCAAACTCATTTAATGAGGCCAGCATCACCTTGATCCCAAAACCAGACAAGGATCCCATCAAAAAAGAGAGCTATAGACCAATATCCTTGATGAACACAGATGCGAAAATTCTCACCAAAATACTAGCCAATAGGATTCAACAGTACATTAAAAGGATTACTCACCACGACCAAGTGGGATTTATTCCAGGGCTGCAAGGTTGGTTCAACATCCGCAAATCAGTCAATGTGATACAACACATCAATAAAAGAAAGAACAAGAACCATATGATACTCTCAATAGATGCTGAAAAAGCATTTGACAAAGTACAGCATCCCTTCCTGATCAAAACTCTTCAAAGTGTAGGGATAGAGGGCACATACCTCAATATCATCAAAGCCATCTATGAAAAACCCACCGCAAATCTCGTTCTCAATGGAGAAAAACTGAAAGCTTTTCCGCTAAGGTCAGGAACACGGCAGGGATGTCCATTATCACCACTGCTATTCAACATAGTACTAGAGGTCCTAGCCTCAGCAATCAGACAACAAAAGGAAATTAAAGGCATCCAAATCGGCAAAGAAGAAGTCAAATTATCACTCTTCGCAGATGATATGATACTATATGTGGAAAACCCAAAAGACTCCACTCCAAAACTGCTAGAACTTGTACAGGAATTTAGTAAAGTGTCAGGATATAAAATCAATGCACAGAAATCAGTTGCATTTCTCTACACCAACAACAAGACAGAAGAAAGAGAAATTAAGGAGTCAATCCCATTTACAATTGCACCCCAAACCATAAGATACCTAGGAATAAACCTAACCAAAGAGGCACAGAATCTATACTCAGAAAACTATAAAGTACTCATGAAAGAAATTGAGGAAGACACAAAGAAATGGAAAAATGTTCCATGCTCCTGGATTGGAAGAATAAATATTGTGAAAATGTCTATGCTACCTAAAGCAATCTACACATTTAATGCAATTCCTATCAAAGTACCATCCATCTTTTTCAAAGAAATGGAACAAATAATTCTAAAATTTATATGGATCCAGAAAAGACCTCGAATAGCCAAAGGGATATTGAAAAAGAAAGCCAAAGTTGGTGGCATCACAATTCCGGACTTCAAGCTCTATTACAAAGCTGTCATCATCAAGACAGCATGGTACTGGCACAAAAACAGACACATAGATCAATGGAACAGAATAGAGAGCCCAGAAATAGACCCTCAACTCTATGGTCAACTCATCTTCGACAAAGCAGGAAAGAATGTCAATGGAAAAAAGACAGCCTCTTCAATAAATGGTGCTGGGAAAATTGGACAGCCACA
Source organism: Mustela erminea (assembly GCF_009829155.1). Lineage (NCBI taxonomy): Eukaryota > Metazoa > Chordata > Mammalia > Carnivora > Mustelidae > Mustela > Mustela erminea. Next base: position 36,416,821 of record NC_045628.1, on the reverse strand, counting down.
TTCAGAAAAATGAAATTGGACCATTTCCTTACACCACACACGAAAATAGACTCAAAATGGATGAAGGACCTCAATGTGCGAAAGGAATCCATCAAAATCCTTGAAGAGAACACAGTCAGCAACCTCTTCGACCTCAGCCGCAGCAACATCTTCCTAGGAACATCGCCAAAGACAAGGGAAGCAAGGGCAAAAATGAACTATTGGGATTTCATGAAGTTCAAAAGCTTTTGCAGAGCAAAGGAAACAGTTAATAAAATCAAAAGACAACTGACAGAATGGGAGAAGATATTTGCAAACGACATATCAGATAAAGGACTAGTGTCCAAAATCTATAAAGAACTTAGCAAACTCAACACCCAAAGAACAAATAATCCAATCAAGAAATGGGCAGAGGACATGAACAGACATTTCTGCAAAGAAGGCATCCAGATGGCCAACGGACACATGAAAAAGTGCTCCATATCACTGGGCATCAGGGAAATACAAATCAAAACCACAATGAGGTATCACCTCACACCAGTCAGAATGGCTAAAATCAACAAGTCAGGAAATGACAGATGCTGGCGAGGATGCGGAGAAAGGGGAACCCTCCTACACTGTTGGTGGGAATGCAAGCTGGTGCAGCCACTCTGGAAAACAGCATGGAGGTTCCTCAAAATGTTGAAAATAGAACTGCCCTATGACCCAGCAATAGCACTACTGGGTATTTACCCTAAATTAACAAACGTAGTGATCCAAAGGGGCACGTGCACCCGAATGTTTATAGCAGCAATGTCTACAATAGCCTAACTATGGAAAGAACCTAGATGTCCATCAACAGATGAATGGATCAAGACGATGTGGTATATATACACAATGGAATACTATGCAGCCATCAAAAGAAATGAAATCTTGCCATTTGCGACAACATGGATGGAACTAGAGCATATCACGCTTAGCGAAATAAGTTAAGCAGAGAAAGACAACTATCATATGATCTCCCTGATATGAGGAAGTGGTGATGCAACATGGGGGCTTAAGTGGGGAGGAGAAGAATAAATGAAACAAGATGGGATTGGGAGGGAGACAAACCATAAGTAACTCTTAATCTCACAAAACAAACTGAGGGTTGCTGCGGGGAGGGAGGTTGGGAGGAGGGGGTGGGATTATGGACACTGGGGAGGGTATGTGCTTTGGTGAGTGCTGTGAAGTGTGTAAACCTGGAGATTCACAGACCTGTACCCCTGGGGATAAAAATATATGTTTATAAAAAATTAAAAATTAAAAAAAAAACAAAAAAAAACAAACAGACCTGTACCCCTGGGGATAAAAATACATGTTTATAAAAAATTAAAAATTAAAAAAAAACAAAAAAAACAAAAAACAAAAACAAAACAAAACAAAAAGAATGAGTAAAAGTTATATTTTTCACTAAAAAAAATTAAATAAAAAAAATAAAATTATTATAGACTTGGAAATCAAGAGCAAGCACTGCACGTCCTCCAAATGTCATATTCATGTACTGTTTACAAGAACACCTAAGAATTACTTGATTTTCTAGGAGAATTTTTCTCTTTGTTATTTCCTATTTCATTAGAGCTGACACTCAGTTATGTAATATATTAACTTGTACACTTCCCCTCAGAAGAAAAATAATGCTAATAGTTGTGTTATCCTGCCCCAGAGGACATTGCCCAATGTTGCTATCTAGCCCAGGAATATTATCCTAACATTCCTTGTTTTCAAAGTGCCTATAAAAGGCCATTCTCAAAGTAGTTTTTTGGAACCAACTTTACTATCTTCCTATTTCCACCTTGAATTATGAATTCAATAAAATAATTTACACATGTTATAGGCTTTATGAGAGTCAAACATTTGCCACCTGACACATCAGAATTTTATGTATAATCAATTGGCCATCCTCTAATATAATAGATAAGCTATAAGAATAGTGACCCTGTTTTCTTTTCTTTTTCTTTTTCTTTTTCTTTTTTTTTTAAGATTTTACTTATTTATTTGACAGAGAGAGAAAGATCACAAGTAGGCAGAGTGGCTGGCAGAGAGGAGGGGAGAAGCAGGCTCCCTGCTGAGCAGATAGCGTGATGCGGGACTCAATCCCTGGACCTTGAGATCATGACCTGAGCCGAAGACAGAAGCTTAACCCACTGAGCCACCCAGGTGCCCCATGACTCTGTTTTCTAAAATTGCACATCTCCAGATCAGAGAAGTGTTTTCCTTATAGCAGTTAGTAATCTCTTTGGAATGATTTATGGAAATCATTCTGTAGCTCAGAAAACAAGCCTGTAACTTAAGCTTTGCCATATTAATTCTTAGTACAATATAGCATCCAGTAATGCAAACCTAAATTTCAATAACATCTCTAATATCTGAAAAGTTGAATTTTTTTTAAAGATTTTATTTATTTATTTGACAGAGATCACAAGTAGGCAGAGGGAGGCAAAGAGAGAGGAAGGGAAGCAGGCTCCCCGCCGAGAAGAGAGCCGGACTCGGGACTCATTCCCAGGACCCTGGGATCATGACCCAAGCCAAAGGCAGAGGCTTTAACTCACTGAGCCACCCAGGCGCCCTCAAAAGTTGAATTTTTTAAAGTAAAGTAAATGAAAATCAACGTTATCCATGTTCCACGGATCAGGCGGACAAATATTCTGCAATAATATCATATAATATCATGTATAGACTGTCCCAAAAGGCTCTAACGTTCATCATTACAATATCTAAGCATTAGCTTTACTAGTTGGTGGCTGTTTTCAAGTTTATTCAATATGTGTTTTTCATATTCCAAGATTAGAATTTTTTAAAAAATATTGATATGATATGCTCTTAAGATTTATGTATTTCATTAAAGTTTACCCAGCTTTTTAAACTGAGTACAGCGAATTTATTGTAAAGATAAAGACTCCCTTATACAGTTGGTCTTGACATGAGGTACTAATTTCTAACCTTGAATCAACTCTACAAAATGAATTATGTAGGACAGTGTTTTACTTGTGCAAACAGGCAACAGCAACTCATTTCTCTAGCTGCCTTAACTTCTCCTCCTGCTCCAATAAATCTTTGTGCTATACAGATGCTCGTTTTTCTCTTGCTCTTCTTCATTTATGTCAATATGCTTTCAAATTCCTGCCGACCTGTTTAGAGGCTTGTTTTGAGGATGACACATGTCTTCTTTTTTGCTGAGAAGAGTGCAAGAAGGATTAATATAGTCCCACATTCAAGATTAATGTAGTTACACACCAAAAACTGGCTGGAGGTGCAACTCAGCTTTTTAGTAACCACTTATCATGAAACTTGGACACCATAATATTCACATAAATACTTCCAAGCAACATAATATCCATGGGAGCTCATGAATTTAAACTTTGCTCAGCTATTTCTGTTAAGGAACTGATATTTTGTATTTATCTCCCTGGCTTTCCAAATAATCATATTTCATGGTTGACAGAAAATCACCATGTAGCTCTCTATTAGCACACTGATTTTCACTTTCACCTATGGTAACTAAGGTAAATGTTTAAGATACTGCCAACCTTACATTATATAATGGATTTTCCATGGGTAAGATGAAATTGATTGGAAAGTTCTCAACTATTCAAACATGCTGAACCAGACTACTTTCTTTTCAAAAAAAAGTTAAGATATACCTGATTGAAATTATTTTATAAGAAGTGAATATTAAATTTACTTCAGTCTATGGATGTAGATATATACAAATTTAATTCAACAAATAATTTATGAGAACTTTTAGTTTTATAACAGTTATATGCAAACACGTTACATATTATATGGAGTAAAAATATGAGGAGCTTTTCATGATACACAATATTGGTCATGATCTACAGTTTAACTACCTCTTCAGCTTTCCTCCTGCCATGACCTTATCTCCATCCATGTAGCTTGCTGTATTATTCCTTTTTAGAGTCCCTAAATACTCTACTCTTTGATCTTAAAGACTTTTACATAATACTGCTCTCCAAATTACATGCCTTTCTTCTATCTTTTATCTGATTGATATCTATTTGGTTTTCAAGACTGAATGCTATCCCATCCGGGAAACTTTTATTCACTGCCCATATGAAGTTAGATGTTCTTTCTCTGCTCTCAGTCATCACTGATTACATATCTTCATAATGGGGCTTTGCATGTCATGTGGTCATCTGTTTGCCTGACTCTCCCACCCCAAGTAGACTCTGCTGTCCTAGAAGTCAGTGCTTATATTTAATTCATTTCTTTATTTACTACTTTGGGGGCTCATATTTTCTATTTGGAATTCTTAAGGAGGAAGTAGATACTTGCTAGGCTCTATGAAACACAAGCATCCAAAGACTCACCGAAGTTAATGACACAGAATAGGAGAAATACATGACACATTTGCCATCTCATTGGTTTAAAAAGGTTGCCTGTATGTGGTAAAGATACAATGACCATGGAAATGTAGAGTCATTGCTTAAAATGAAGTTTAGATGGAGGCAGATGGCTGGGAAAATCCAGGTGTCAAAGGATATATAATGTATGAAAGGACATGGTCTTAGTTTTGTCCTCGAGCCAGCTTATTTCAATATTTAGTTTAGTACTACCTGGCTGGTAGTAGGAACCTCCTTCCATAGCAAAATAATTAGGTGGCAATACAATTAACCATTGCAATCTGAATTTTCTTTTGCTTTCCTATTTGTCGGATAAAGTTAATTTAGTCAACTAAGTTTACTAGGTTTTCTTGAGGTCAGTAATTGTTATTTGAGATTCAACGGAATGTTAGTAAACTCCTGCCAAAGTTTAGACATTTAAAAATGTTTACTGAAGTATGAGTCAATAAACTGATAAATGATTCAGATGATAAACTTTGTTCCTAACCTTCAAAGAAGAAACAAGAAACCTACAATGATTTGCCTATTAGGAGATGGACATTCTTACTGTACAAATTGTAGATACTAGAATGACAGACATAGTGTAATTCATTTAAGCCTATTTTAATTTGAATATAGTCATATATTAATTTGGTAGAAGTAAACCTCCATCACTCTACATGAATATCATGCTTAGAGTTCCCATTAATCTAGTCGAAGCACATATTCTCATTTATGCTTCAACTATATAAACTCGACATCAAAATGTTTAAAGAAATATTAGATATATCTTGTATAAGTTAAGATAAGCTAGTATATGCTACCATAACAAAAGAAAATTCCTAAATCACATCAGCATATCACATCAAATGTTTCTTTCTTCCTCAAATAAATTCCACCAGAGGTCTGGTGACTCGCCCAGGCAGCTGTCCTCCATGGAGCCAATCCATGACTCCTGCTAAAAGGAAGGAGTGGAGAACCATGCCTCCAGGAAGAAGGGGCAGGTATGCAACCTGCCTTCATAGGTCAAGTAAATCATATAGTCACGCCTAGCTTTGATGATATGAGGTAAAGTCAATCCCTGCATGTTCCTGGAAGTGGTGAGCTGCAAAAATGTCTACTAGCCGTTTTCACATTAAAACCTACTTGCTTGAACTTAATTATTTTATTTTTTACTGTAGAAATACAGTAACATGCATATGATTTTAAATTCTAATACAAATTCCATCTGACTTTCTAAATTCATAGCTAAAGACTGGGGGGGATAACCTTCCTACCTTGATTCTAAGAGTTTGAAATTCATATCTTTGCAGTTTCTTTGATTTGAAAGTAAACATTAAATATCAACTTGGTATAATCACTCTTGAAATAAGAAAGCAAATTTCATAAGCTTGGCTATTATCTTCCCATATATTTGACCATTTTAACATTTTATAGGTGATGGCCTGTTTCTATGATGAAACTACAATTTTTTGATCATCTGAAGCTAACTAGTTATGTTTCTTATTAATTCTTTTCCATTTGCAATATTTTTGTTCAGTGTTGTTTGGAAAATGAATCCAACTATTGTAACTTCCAGATTTCATATCACCTTTGCCCCTATTCCTCCTACACATATTAGCCATTTTGTTGAAATACAAGTTCGTACACTGCAGTGGTATATGAATCATAGAAAATTCTATTTTTATTCAGCATACTTTCATTTTAACTTGCTATGCAAAAAATATCCTGGAATTATTTCGATATTCATCTAAAGGAACTAAGATTTCTGAGTATCAGGACCCTGAGAAGCCTTGCAAAGACTGAGTCTCAAACATGTGCCAATATTTACATATTGTCTTCCCGAAAGAACATGGCCAGATTGTTGCAAGTGATGACGTACACCCACACAGTCAATTCCAAGAGAAAACAGAGAAAATAGAGGTCACAAAGACTGAAGTTCTCTATGTTAATATTCTAGTCATTTTAAATCTTTTGAGTTGTCATCATTACATTGACCCTTTCAAAGCCAACTGCTCTTCCCTCTCCCGTTCCTCCTCCGCTAGGGCTTTACTCACATCACTCTTGACTGATTTTTAATTTGCATCTTTAGTTGGCACTGGAGATTGACACCTTCTGACAGCCATGTTTAACAGTGTCTAAATGAATGACTCTTTAACCCCTTAAAGAGTTTTAACCCTTGGGGCACCAGGACAGCTCAGTATTCTGAGAGTCTGACTCTTGATTTGCCCCCATGATCTCAGGGTCATGGAATCAAGCCATGCATGCAGGCTCCATGCTCAGCACAGTCTGCTTTCCCCTGCTGCTGGCCCTTCCCCACACTGGGTGCAAGCGCTCACTCTCTCTCTTTTCTCTCTCTCAAAAAAATAAATAAAATCTTTTAAAAAAAATAAGAGTTTTAAGCCCTTGAGAGCATTGCCCTCAAGCAGATGCCCTGGTTCTTCTTCCCTTCCTGACCAAGCCTCACCAAGAAGTCTGAGCACTCTGCCTCATCTCCCTGTCTCCTACCGTGGCTCTGTGCATGAGAGTTCTACCTTTTCACCATACTCTAATTAATACTCCTTCCTTTTTAAAACATGCACCACAACTGCTGTCTCTAGGGACACTAAGACCTCTGAAATGTCAAATGCAATGTCTCTTTCACTGCCCACATCCTAACTGGGGAAGCTGACAATTTGGGTCAAGCAATTTAATTTCTAATTTTCACATTTCCATTTCGAGGAAATAACCTCCTAATATTTTCCACAGAGGGCATTCACTCATTGCCAACATATTCTGGTTCCCTTGTTAGTCACTATTCTCTTTATTCTGCTTTATGCACATTTTAACTTCCTAAATTTAATTGTCATTATCAGGCTTCTTCCTTTGCCAGTAATTTATAGTGCAGATTTATCTTGTTCCTCAGATATGCATTATTCTTGATATACAGAAGCTTCATATGTTTATTTTCTTCTTTCACCAAAATAGTATGTTGCTGCTTAATTATAATCCCTGTCAGGAACTTAAACCTTCTTCTTTTATGTTGGTCGGTTTTATTGCACTTCTGCCAGATTACAAAATAAAAAATTGGTTATTCCTCTAAATTTAGTTTCAATTTGATATTTGGCATTAGTTATAGCTAGTGGAAAGCATTTGTTTTTATCTAAAATGACATGTTTATCTAGAAATTTCTGGCAAAAATCAAAGCATTATTATATAAAATAAATATATTTGAGCTATCTACACATATATGAGAAATTCCAGCATTTCTCTATGCTCCTCAAATGTGCTATCCAGTTACCTTCAAGTATCCTTTAACACTCTGAGCATATATATATGCTCATGTATAGCCATCTCAAGGCTCCTGGTTCCATGACTGCTTCAAGGTTTTACGCGTGTGAATAAGTGAAATGTGCATCTAAGACACTAACTTATGTTTGTTTTTCTTTTTCAATTCCCTAGAAACATTTTTTTTTCTAATTCTTTGTCAGCTCTCAAGTAGGTAATAGTTTCATGGTGTTACCTGAAAGACTTATAGCACATTGAAGAATTATACTCAGTTCTTTCTGTTGTCTTTGAAAGCACTGAGTTTTTATCATTCACTAGGAAGGTTTTGCTTGTTTGTTTATTTAGAGAGAGAGAGAGAGAGATCATGAGCAGAGGGAGGGGCAGAGGCAGAGGGAGAAGCTGACTTCCCACTGAGAGGGGCTCCATCCCAGGACCCTGAGATCATGACCTGAGCCAAAGCTAGAGGCTTAACCAGCTGAACCACCCAGTCACCTGCTTTAGAAAGGTTTTAAAGAAATAAATGATGGACAAAAACAGTTATAGACGTAGAGAAATATCTTTGAAGAAGCAAGAGTAGTATTCCTATATTTTCATTCTATTGGTGATAAGCTAGAAAGAGATTTCTCAGATAGAAATACAAAGGTAGCGATATTTTGAGGTACATTAGTGTCATGGCTAAGAAATAAGACTAACCAGCAGCATTGGGGAAAATGCAGATCCTGAAGACAAACCTAGGTTGGGTTGCAAAGGAATCCCTGCAAAGTCATTGTACAGCACCATATTTCAGATCTGTATGCCAAAAGACTGGGTCAACACATATCAATAACATATAATTTGACAGACAATCACACTGATCCCCAATTCCATTTTACTCCATTTCTCCAAACTTTACATGATCCAGAACAGCGAGTCCTCCAAATAAGAAAGGATTTCTATTATATTTGAGATAGATAGGATGGAGGTGGGAATTATGTTTAATCATAACAAATGAAGAAATCATCCACTTTTGAGTTTGTGGATGGAGATTATATATGCCATATTCATTTCCTTGAAAATATGACTTTTAGAAAAACACTTTATCTCCATTATTCCCATGAGCTGCGAGTGAGAGCACACCACTGGACAACTCGCATTGCCAGGACTGGTGTGCAGTCAACTCAAGCAGCAATGCCCAAACTTAGACTGCCCTTCTCCTCCACATGAAAGATCGATCTCATTCATGCCCTAAAAAAATGAAGAAAGGGGCAAGGATACAAATTCCTTCTCCTACAATAAAATCCATGTCCCTGCACAGATAGAATGAAAAGTAAACAATATTACACTAGGACAAGTTACATGTGGGGGTTCCTACAGAACCAAGAAGAAGAGCCTAAGGGCATTTCCTTAAGGCCTAAATCTAAATTCCCTAGCTCTACTCATAGTTATGTAGCATTGTTTACATTTCTTTTTGAAATTTTTTCATTTTGTAGAAGATTATTTTTGACAGCTTTTTGTAATGATTCAACTAATTATATTGGTATGGGAAAAATACATCACTAATAAGAATTCATGTCATAAATTCTTCAGCCATATTTTAATTATTAATATATTATAGCTGAAAAACTGTTAAGGTATGACACTAGTGACCAGGAAATGATGGTGATAATTAAAATGCTTGGATAATTGCAATACATACATACATACATACATACATACATAAACAACACACACACACACACACACACACACACACACACATGCATACACATACACATTTGGAACTGAAAAAAGCAAAATTGTCCTTAAGCCAGTTACTTATTAAAAGCAGAGGAATGTTGAGGCCAGTTGTATGAATAAGTAGCTCATCTGTCTTTCTGGTGGAGTAAGAAGCTGTTTTACATGTGTGAAAATTGGTGGCCTTCAAATATACTTATTCTGGCAAAGTGACAATAGGTAAAAGGACAGATGCAAAACAACAACAACAAAAAGAGGGCATGTCTCTTCATATACAATGCAATATAATTCTTTTTCAGTATTATATTCCTAAAAGTTAAAATATTATAAATGAATATGATGACTTTAATCTCTCCCTCTTTAATAAACATTTACTTTAAAACACATGTCGATTTACAGAAAGATTTACTATATATCCCTCACATAGTTTACCCTATTGTTATCAGCCTATATTACCAAGGAGCAGATGTCACAACTAACCAACCTGGCACATTATTAAGTAAACTCTAGGGTTTTTACTTTATTTACTAGTTTGTCCATTAATGTCCTTTTTCTATGCCAGGATCCTTTAGAGGGAGCCACATTGCATTTAGTCATCATGGCTTAGCCTCTTCTGGTGTGTAAAAGTTTCACAGTCTTGATTGGAGCTGGAGGGTACTATGCTGAGCGAAATAAGTCAATCAGAGAAAGAAAACTATCATATGGTTTCACTTATATGTGGAATATAAATATGTGGAATATAAAAAAACAGAAAAATGGATCGTAGGGGAAGGGTGGGAAAACTGAATGGGAAGTCATGGGGGGGAACCATGAGAGACTCTTAACTATAGGAAACAAAACTGAAAGTTGCTGGAGGGGAGGTGGGTGGGGAATGGGATGGGGTAACTGGGTGATGGGCATTAAAGAGAGCATGTGACGTGATGAGCATTGGGTGTTATATGCAACTGATGAATTCTGAACTCTACTCTGAACTTAATGATGGACTATATGTTGGCTAATTGAATTTAAATTTTTAAAAAAGTTTAATAGGCTTTCCTTCTGTTAAATGACTTTGACAGTTTTGAGGAATACTACTCATCTAGTTTGTAGAATGTTCTTTGATTTGGGTCTGCATGATATTCTTTTTTTTTTTTTTAAAGATTTTATTTATTTATTTGACAGAGAGAGATCACAAGCAGGCAGAGAGGAGGAAGCAGGCTCCCTGCTGAGCAGAGAGCCCGACGTGGGACTCGATCCCAGGACCCTGAGATCATGACCTGAGCCAAAGGCAGTGGCTTAACTCACTGAGCCACCCAGGCACCCCTTGCATGATATTCTTATAGTTACACTGGGCTTTTGTGTTTGGGGAGGCATCATACAGATGACCCCCCTTTCTGATCCACATCATATCAGGGATACATAATATCAACATGACTTATCACTGTTGATGTAAACCTTGGTCACGTAGCCCAGGGTGCCTTTGGCAGGTCCCTCTGCTATGAAGTTATTGGTACCTCCTACTATATCCTATTCTCTGAATGTTTGCCTATTCTGGTCTTTGGAACAAAGTCATTGCATACACCCCATGCCAGCAGAGTGTTTGTATATGTGTGTTTGGGGGGCAGGATTTAGCTCCACTGTCTAATTACCTATAAGAGGACTGCCAATATAAATTACTTGGAGTACTTCTATATGGAAGATTGATCTCTTCTCTATTTATTTATTCATTTATGTATTTATAACAGTATGGATTTATAGATGTTTATTTTATTCTCTGTATTGTAATCCAGTTCATTATAAATGTTATTACACATAAATGTTACTTATCATGTTGCTCAAATTGTTTCAGCTTTGCCCACAGGTATCTCTTTCAGTTTTACTCTTGTGCTTCTTTCACATGACCTTGCATTTTTGTTTTTCAAACATGTCCTTATTTTCTGTCACAACATGGTACTCCAACCTCGTCTTATACTTTCCCTTTTAGTCCCTAAATCCAACCATTCATCCAAGAAATTTTGATTCATTTTATCAGAGAATGGGGTTTTCAATCAAGTTCTGTTCATAGACTGTTTTTATTTCTGATGGGATGCCTAATCTTTTTTCTTACTCTCATCAATTTATTTAATCAATTTAGTTGATTTTTTAAAATATAGGATAGTAGATTATTCTTTTAATCTGAAACTGTAAGTGGCAGAAGAGTAATTTGCATTAGAGATACTGAAAGTGGTCTAAATCCCATTTAAATATTGTTTCACCTATAATTAGTGTGAGGTCCTCCCCCTCAAAAATAGTGACTGAAAATTAGAACTTGTGAGTTCAAGTCCCAAATCCTATGTTCTTGAAAGCTACATCATTTCAGCCACCAAAGAGTTACAGACGGAATTAGAGTTTACATGGTTGAATCTCTCTAATTTATAAAGAGTTAAGTGTGTTTTTTGTGTGGTATGAGAAATTACACGACATGCCCACGGTCATGGGCCAGATTTGTACTGAAGTAAGACCAGATTCACATTTTATGGGTTCTCATTTAGTTTACTTTTCACAAAGCAACATAGCACCTACATCCCCTTTTCTCATTTTACAGATGAAACTAACTCTACTGCCTACCTCTTAAGATTGTTTTAAGAAAAAAATTGAATGATTTTGTGAAAACGCAATCTTCAAATACAAGATAATGACTCCTTTTATCCTAGAACATTTGTTCTATACATCCAAGATGAATGCAATAATTAAAATATATGAAATGATAACCATGTCCCTGGGGTTTCATATGCATAATTCAAACTACCAACAACTAACTCCTTAAATAAGGTGGTATTATCTTCATCTTACAAATCTGTAAACTTCAAAACAGAGTTTAATTAACTTGTGTAGAGTAATTCCTCTGGTAAGAAAAAACCAAACTCAGATTTTTTTCCTCGCTTCAAAACTTTCATTATTTCCATTATTTCAGGATGCCCAATTCCCTTCTTTAGGATACATAGTTTAGAAATGGTTTAACGGAAGTGATCTTTCTACTTTCAATAAACCCACATCTTATTTTTCATTTCTTATTTATCATATATTGCTCTGTGTTATAGTTATTTATGAGCAATTTTCATCTTTGCCTGTCAATTACCTGCTCCTAAAGGGAATTTATCTGTTACACTGAGGACATGAGAAGTGATTGTTGAATTAACCAGTGTTTTTCCCTATGGAAAGAAAGGAAGTGAGGAAAAGTGAAATGAAATAAAATAAAATAAAATCTCAAGCTGACTTCTTTTCCACTTAGTTGTCATTGAAAGAGTAGGAAATTTCTGATTTAGTGGATCCTTTGGCAAAGAAGGTTTAGATCACTTAGATGCTAAAACAATTTTTAAAATGAACTCTCAGTTACTACTATGTATATCACTTGAATCAGTCAGGACATTCCGGCTAACTATAACTGAAAATCAGATTAAGAGTTTGGTAAAGGACACTAACTGAAACCACAGAGTTAGGCAGTGTCCGGCTCTTCCACATATCAGAGATGCCTTCAAGAACCTAGTCTCTGGCCTAGGTTCTTTGCTTGTTCCATCTCTGCCTTGAATCCCATCTCTGGGTTTGTCACCTAATATTTGAAAAATGTTTCAGAACCTCTTCCAGGATAATATTCAAAACTGAAAGTATGGTAGAGAGGACAAAAGTTTGTCTCCTTATACGGATTTCTTCTTTCTTCTTTTTATTTATTTATTTACTTATTTATTTTAATATGTTATTTATTCATTGGACAGACAGAGATCACAAGTAGGCAGAGAAGCAGGCAGAGAGAGAGGGGGAAACAGGCTCCCTGCCTAGCAGAGAGCCCGATGTGGGGCTCGATCCCAGGACCCTGGGATCATGACCTGAGCCGAAGGCAAAGGCTTTAACCCACTGAGCCACCCAGGTGCCCCTCTTTCTTCTTTTTTTAAATCAGGAAGAATAATCTCTCCCAAAACCTCGCGTTTGCCTTCCTCTTCTATCTTCGTGGCAAAAACTGGGTTACGTGCCTGCACCTAAAACAGCCTCTAGCCAGAGGGACCATGATTAACAATTCACAATCAAAACTAGGCATACTGCAATCCAAACAAAAACAGGATCATGACAGTGAGGAAGAAGCGGTCTTTGCTGGGGAACAGACAAGCATTGTTTCCTTGTCACAAGTACTTTCAGGCTATATATCACATCTTCCATTGTCAAAGGACAGCAGCTAAGAATGAAGAGCAAAGAGATAAGCCAGAGAACTGATCTGACCATAGAAGTGAGCAGAGATCTAAGTACCAGTTCTTTGGGGTATGGTCCAGCTTGCCCAGGATGCCAGGATGGCAGGAATATCCTAATTTTATAGCAAGATTAAGCTTATTGGGTATTAGTATAGAGCCAGGGGAAATCCAGAATTTAGCCAGCAGCTGGGGCAAACAATGGTAAGAAATTATCTGCTAGAAAAAGAGGAGTATTTGGAGCACCTGGATGGCTCAGTAGGTTAAGCCTCTGCCTTTGGCTCAGGTAATGGTCTCAGAGTCCTGGAATTGAGCCCCACATCGGGCTCTCTGCTCGGCAGGGAGCCTACTTCTCCCTCTCTCTCTGCCTTCCTTTCTGCCTACCTGTGATCTCTCTCTATCAAATAGATAAATAAAATCTTAAAAAAAAAAAAAAAAGAAAGAAAGGAAGGAAGGAAGAGAAAGAGGAGTATTTAAGCCTGGTCGTCTGCTGCCAGGGCTCCTCTGAGGAGTACTGGAACCCATGTCCCAAATCAGTGACAATTAAATCTAAGAAAAATTCTTAGGCACACACTGAGGATTGGGACAAGGTACTGTCAACAGCACACCTGGCAGAAAGGGATGAAGTCAGAGACACTATGGGTTTTAAGGCAGATAACTTACAAACCACTGGCTTACCCCACTAATAAAGATGGTTTTCCTTAAATAAATCATGCTTGGTTTTGATTTTCTCAGGCACTGTGCGCGGTTGAGCTGCTAAGTCAAATGCCTTTATCACTTGTGGCAGCACAAACCCAGCCTCACGAGTGACAACCCATTTTATAAAATGGTTATTTTTGATCGGTGCTAATGAGTATCAGACACTGTACACACATATGAGCTTATTTAATCTGTCAAACAATTTGTGAAGTAGCTTTTATTAACTTGATTCTTCAACTGGAGAAAATGAGACCCAGAACATAAATATTCCCAAGGTCAAACTGGAAGCAATGAGGCCAAGATATGATCCCAGTTCTGCTGAACTCCAAAGCCCGTGCTATAAAGCAGACACCATATGTCTCACATTTACGGCTTGTCAAGCCCTGATTTACACACAGGAGTTGCAGTTTCTTATTCTACTAGGACTTCATGGGATCCGTTAATCAATCTGGTGGTTTATAAAGCAGACAGACCATGTGTTAGAGGACTGTAGAAGGCTGTCTATTCAGCTGCTGCACTGTAAGGGCTAGCAAGCAGTCAACTTCACCCCATTTAGATTTTTTCTCTCTGAAGAGCATCTCAAAAACATGAAAGTTTTACAAATGGGCATGAGGGGAAAAAAAAAAAAAAAAGAGCATACCTGCACTGTCACTTTGAATGGCATTCAGAATTGCTCACTGGAGCCCAAAATGAAACTCGGGCATCTCATTTAATGAAGGACCTGCAATATCATATTTAATCAACACTTTTTAAGCAGATGGTTACAGTGCTAAGCAGAAAAAGGAAGCATGTCTTAATTTATGGGTATCTGTCAGTGCAGCAAAATATGCTTAAAAAATGTTAAATTGTTTTCTATATAAATTTTATGGATTTGAAATAGTCCCTGGGTACTAGTCTTATACTCCAAGTTTGAGACACACACCAGAGACAGGGGGGAAAAAAAAACACTTACAGAAAAGATGATCTCAGCTAAAGGTAGAATGGTAAGTTTTGCAAAGCAGCCTTTTAAACATGGATTTGTGAATTTGTCTGCCAGAAATTCAAATCAGCTGTCCCATTTCATAACCATGTCTCAACTTTCGTTTTCAGAGAAACATATGTCAAATGTTGAAGAATGGAATGAGCTAAAGAAATTGTAACTACACAAGGAGTACTAAGTTATTAATACAAATGAAAAATATTCTTTTTACTGTTCTAATTATCTATAAATTATTAAGCATAAGAAAATTAAAAGAACAAATACCCTAATAGAAAAAAAATTCATTATTTTCAAAAAGTAGGATATTTGTTATCCAAACATTTCGTCAAAGAAGGGGAATTTTTAGAAATTGTTTATAATCCCTGGAAATAAAAATATGCAATAAATAATAGTATAAGAGTTTCTGAAACTTATTTTACCTAGGAAATTTAGAAGTAAGCAGCTTCTTCTCCTGAGTTTGAAATGAAAAACCAATAATAATCAGAATTAGAACTACACATTATGTGTTTTCCATGTGCCAGGCATTATTTTTTTGAAGCATTTATTTATTTATTTATTTGACAGAGATCACAAGTAGGCAGAGAGGCAGGAAGAGAGAGCGGGGGAAGCAGGCTCCCTGCTGATCAGAGAGCCCGATGTGGGGCTTGATCCCAGGACCCTAAGATCATGACCTGAGTTGAAGGCAGAGGCTTTAACCCACTGAGCCACCCAGGCACCCCTGCCAGGTATTTTTTAAAAGGAGATGATGAATTTCCTAAATTTATGACATTAGTTCAGTAATAACAGAGATGATGTGAATTATGTATGATAACAAAAGCTAGCTACTACTTATTCTTCTAAGCATCAAAAACAGATTTTCTCTAATAACCCTAATAATATTCTTACCAGTATAACTATCAATACTATCAACTGCAATGAGTAGAGTGTGATTCAAAGCCTTTTGGTTCCAAAGCCTATGTTTTACTCTAATAAGTCATACGGCTACTTATATCACTTAATTTGGAGATGAACTACTCAAATTCTAGGGTTTGAGAACTAGCTGAGAGATGAATTTAAAGCAGTCTAAACCTAATACATATTCAGCAAAAGTCAATTTTGCTGGACTCTGTAGGGGGCTTTTCATATTGAAACAAATAAAGATTTGTCATGAAATAAAATGCAGAAATTTTATGGGTTCAAGGGCCAAAGCGGAACCTTTAAGACAATAAAATGTGTGCCCTAGCCCCTACACACACTGTGGTAACAAATTAACATTCTTCAATAACCAGACTATTTTTAGTAGCTTGCAGAATATGTAGGGAATGGTGATTAAAGGCCTTTGCCCAAAACCATCTAACCCCACTGGCATCCTCATAGGGCTTGAAATCTCCCTGCTAGGTCACTTTTTTTTTTTTTTTTTTTTTTTTTTTTAGGGCAGTGATAATTATTTACTAAACTTCAACTTAGCAAAAACTGTACTTAAGATCAAATTGTATTTAGAACTGCAGACCCAAAATATGGTGACTGTAAGAGCACCCTAAGAGTAAGCCTGGGGACTTTTTTCCGACATCCACTCACTCACTTGATGATCTGACCCAGTCTCCTAGTGAAATATGAACAATGTGCTGAGGGTCCCCAGATTGGTATTGTTAGCTCAGATTTCTACCCTTAGCTACAGACTCATTGTCAATGCCTAATTCTACTTAAAAGCCTATAGATAGCTCTAAATAAATGCGTATATAACTGATTTCCTGACTTTCACCTTCTATCCACCAATTTTCTTCTCTTCTACTGTCTTTCCATCTCACCTTTTGAAAACTTAAACTCAGTAGCTCAGACCAAAACTCCTTGGAAATGAAAGGTTGGATTTAATTTTCTCTCTCTCCCTCTTTATTTCACATACACATACATCCTATTTCTGCTTCTAATTAATCAGGATAGTATAGACTTCATCTTCAACATATATGAAGGACCTGACCACTTCTCCCAATTTCTCCATTTTCTTTCATCTAGTTTAATACACGACTCTCCTGTCTGGTGTCCTTGCTCCTGCTAACTATTGGAAGTCTATTTCCAATAGAGTAGCCAGAGTGATTTTTTTTCAAACATAAATCAGATTTCATTGATATGTTCAAATTCCTTCAATTGCTATCCATTTCACTAGAAGCATGAGACAAACTTTCCAGGTGGATGGATCCTTTTGTGTATTTCCTATCCCAACCCTCGAATCGGCCATTTCTGCAAGGAGTGTTAGTTCTTTTTATTAGAAAGCAAAATTGGAATGCAGATTATGTTCATTGCCATGGCGCTGTCATTGCTGCTACGCTCTCTTAACAGACAGGGCTAGAAAGTATATGTATATATAATAACCCACGTTTCCACATGGGTACACTTGAATACTAGAGAATGACAGAGAAATTAGTGAGTTTATAGCAGCAAGAGGATATAGGCACAGGCAAGGTTGATGTTTATTTATAATAGTCCTGGGAAACCCTGGGATATTAAATAGATTTCTCATATCTGAATGCAAAGATTGGTGTCTAAGTGGGAAGAATCCCATAACAATGTGGTATATACCCTTTTAACAAATACTTACCTTAAGAAAACTGATGGATTATGCTAAATTGGGAATATTGCTCAAAACATAGGAAGCATACCATTGCTAACCCTTAATACACTGCTCTTATTTTTTATACTCACCATGTGAAATCAATTTAATACCTGCATATTTTCAAAAAAGTATTAGAGGAAACAATGCCTGGCAAGAGCAGACACTCGATGCGTATTTCTTTGATAAATGAATGAATAAGTGAATGACCAGTTTTTATTGTATTACAAGAGTTCATTAAAATAGGCAATACTGACAACAAGATCCATTAAAGGAGTATTCCTGAAGTCTAAGATAGTCTTTCTTTTCTCTATTTCACTTTTTTCTATTTTCTTTTTTTAAGACAGTCTTTTATAATTGCCTTCCCATAAATGTGAAACAAAAACAATAAAAATTTCATTAGAAAAAGAAAATATGAAAAAAGAATGACAAGACTCAAAAGAATAGGCAACAGTGTTTGATCAATACAATTCAGAAAACAACTATGCTAGGAATGCTTAATTCTATATACCTTTAGAACTTGATGTACATTATTTTAATTGGAAGGTAATTTGGTATGTTCAAAATATAATTTTTGAATATCTCTTGGTGTGCCTGGCTTCAAGTCAGCTGTCAGCAAAAGAAAGAGATGGTACACCCACAATCAAGTAAGAAAACCATTCCTTATTGGAAGTGACCCAGAGTCACATGACACATGTCCCATCCTGACTACCTTCTAATAAAATTATTACTAAAGTGTTCTGTTGAGGAAGCCACAGCCACTTCCTATATTGTATTAGTTCTTAATTACTTCTTTAAAAATTTAGCACAAACTCAGTGGCTTCGGAAAAAAAAAAAAACAAAAAAACAAATTCATTATGTCAGAGTTCTATAGACAAAAATCCAGATATAATGTGGCACAGCTGAACCTTTTGCTTAGAGTTTTACAAGGCTGAAATCAAGGGCTGGAAAAGCTTCCATTTTTCTGGAGGCTCTGGTGATAAATCCCATTCTAAACTCATTCCAGTAATTGGCAGAACTCATTTCCTAGAAGTTGTTGCGCTGTGGTCCATTTCCCTACTGACTGTCAGCAGGGTTCATTCTCAGCTTCCAGATGCTGGCTCCACTCCTTGGTCCATGCCCTCCCCGAAACTGCCTCTCCATCTTCAAAATTAGCACTGGAAAGTCTAGTTATTCTCAAGTTTTACATCCAACTTTTCCTCGGCCTCATCTCTCCTCTCCCTCACTCTTCCAACACATCTTTCACACTACTCTCCTTTTAAGAGCTTGTGTAACTGGGGCCTTCCAAATAATTCAGGGCATTCAGGATAATAGTGTAGGGTAAACTTATTTTTAAGGCCAATTAATAATTCCAACTCCATCTGCAAAGTATCTTCATAGAAGTGCCTAGATTAGCATTTGATGGAATAGCCAGTGGATGAGAACCTGGGTGGGGGTGGGAGCTTGGGGGAGAAGAGTCATAAATCTGCCTACTAAATATTTCAAATGATCACATTCCAACATCAGGGATATTTGTTCAGAATCAGCAGTATCATTAGCATCAGCACCTGACACAAAAAGCAGCAAATCTACAGAGTGGTCAGCAACCTAAGACTTTTCATCTATCATCTGGCAATATAACTATAGCTAATCATCACCCATATTTTATCCCTCCCAAAAGTGTTTAACTTGAATCTTAGTGTGAGAAAAGAATCAAGCATGCTGATATAGAGGACATTCTGAAAAACAACTGGCTTGAACTCATTAAAATTCAGTATCATGGAAGAAAATAAAAATGGTTTGCCACTCATCTCAATTAAAGGGCACTAAAGAGACAAATGCTGATTAGAATATTCTTCTCCCTGTTCTACTATGATACATTATGTGGAAGTGGGACAGATTGTCTTTTTGGTTCATAGATCTCTGAATCAAGTGACTTATACCCAGAAAAGATATCCATGTAAACAGGAGGGAAGGGGGATGCCACCTTTTCACAGTAAGAGAGAAGGCAAAACTATGATCTCTATTTTTAGAAAACAATAAAAAGACTACCTAACAATTGAATTGATTATTGAGATATAACACATTTATATTTGTTAAACTCATATATAAAGCTGGTGAAAATCATAAAGTCTTTAAATACTATAAAGACAGGCAATATTGAAACAATTATTTACCCTACCAAAGAGACTAACCAAATGAACCAACAAGATTAACTGATCCACAGAGATTAACTCCTGTGCATGAAATCCTAAACCTATGCTACTTTCCTTATGGTATAATTTTAAGGCCAGTCATCATTACGTCATAGATGCTATATTCTCATGTATAAATATAAACTGACACCTGATGTCACTTATTTTAGTGGCACTAAAAAAAAAAAAAAAAAAAAACCTAACTCTTCAAATATCTGAAACTGAGTTTTCCCCTCCTCATGAAACATTTATTAATGTCTGTAATTTGGCAGCTAAAAGCAGGGATATAGGTCTCCCAACTGATATTGAAAAGATGTCTGCCATCCTCCCTGGTAGACCAGAATAAATGTTCTAATGATGTTATTTGTATATTTTCTTAAAATTTTATTTTTAAATTTTTATTATATGTTGGGACAGGCGTCTTTATCATTTTTTTTTTCTTAATGTTGGTTAGGTTTTGGTCTAAGACTTTAATAGAGGTTGAAGTTCATCAAAACATGTTGTGTTACAGAATTCCAAGGAAGATGGTGGAGTACAAGGACCCTAAGCTTACCTCCCTCCATGGACACAACTAGATAACAGCCCCCACATAAGTGTAAATAACCCAGAAAATGACCTGACGACTGGAAGAACAAACTTTCCATAGCTAAATGTAGAGAAGAGGAGACATCAAAAAGGGTAAGAAGGCAGAGACAAGGAGGAGCTAAAGGAACCTGCTGGACTGTCTGTGGAAGGAAAAAAACCCATCGGCATAAAGAGTGGAGAGAAAGAGAACATCACACCAGGGAAGGTGAGAGGAAACTCACCCTGCCCTTAAAGACATAGCACCACAATCAGCCCTGTAGATGAAAAGCACAAAAGCAGCAGTTTGAAAAACCCAGGGGGGATGTGGAATGGAGATTTGTTTACTAACCTCAGAGCATGTGCTAAAGATGAAGGGATCATTTGAAGATTTCTCTAAGACCAAAGGAGCTGGCAGGCAACATTTCCTTCCACCAGCCTAAAGCCTAGACACATGGACACCAACAGGAACCAGCACAGGAACAACGCTGGCCACCTAACTTGTTAGTACATGCTCCATCCTTCTATTCTTCTGTGGACACACTGCCTCTCGCCAGGCCTCAGTTGCAGAGGGCAGCTACAGAAGGCCAGTTAAAAGCTTGTTAACACCACAGGTCACCCCCACCATGTGCTTCAGTGGTTCATCCCCTCCCCACCAAAAACTGGCCTGCCTCAGTCTCCAGGAGCTACAAGACGCCTCCCACAGATGTGGAACTTGCTGGTACTATACCCTCTATATCTGTGTTTGCCTATAGTTTGATGATATAACATCTCTGACAAATACCTGGTCTGACTCAACATAAGCCCAAGTCAGCTCCAGACTGGCCCAACAATAATCCAGGGACCAAACCCTACCCAAAAGAGGCAAAGAGATCAATGTCAAATGACTGGACTGAAAGAAAAACAACTTAGCTACAAGAGCATGGTGCATGCAACACACTTAGGAGACACTCCTCAATAGCCAGGTTCTGATGAACAAGGAACATGGCACTACAGGATCTCTTCTTCATAAAGCCACTATTTTCAATAGCAGAAGACAAAGCTGGTTTCCTTAACACATAGAAACAGACATAGAGAGTTAGAAAAAAAATGAGGAGATGCAAAGATGTGTCCTAGATGAAAAATAGGACAAAATCATAGCAATAGGCCCAAGCAAAACAGAAATAAGTTATATGCCTAATAGATAAATTAAAATAATTGTCATAAAGATACTCACTGGAATTGAGAAAAGAGTGGAGGACCACAGTGAAACATAGAAAACTAGAAAACATGAAAAAGAACCAATTAGAGATGAAGAACTCAATAAATGAAATTAAAAATAGGCAAAATGTAATAAATGGTAGACTAAAGGAAATAGAAGAATAGATCAGTAAGCTGGAAGACAGCGCAATGGAAAACAACCAAGCTGAACAGGAGAGATAAGAATATTAATAAATGAAAATGGACTTAGGGAACTCAGTGATACCATCAAGCATAATAAAAATCACATTATGGGGCACTTGGGATGCTCAGTTGGTTAAGTGTCATACACTTGATTTCAGTTCCGGTCATGATCCCAGAGTTGTGAGATCAAGCCATGCATTGCTCTGTGCTAGGTGTAGAGATTGCTTTAAATGTTCTCTCTCCCTTTCCTTCTGCCCCTCCCTGCCCTACATACTCTATCTCTAAAAATAGATAGGTAGATAGATAGATAGATAAGAAATCACATTATAGGATCTCAGAAGGAGAGGAGATGCACAAGAAGGCAGACACTTCTCCAAAGCAGACATACAAATGGCAAACAGGCACATGAATAAATGTTCATCATCATTAGTCATCAGGGAAGTTTAAATCAAAAGCACACTGAGATACCACCTTACACCAGTTATAGCATAAGGAATAACACGGAAGACATTAGGAGGAGGGAAGGAAAAGTGAATTGGGGAAAATCAGAAGAGGAAACAAACCATGAGAGATGTGGACTCTGAGAAACAATGTGAGGGTTTTGAAAGGGAGGGTGTTGAGAGATGGGTGAGCCTGGTGGTTGGTATTAAGGGGGGCATGTATTGCATGGAGAACTGGGTGTGGTGCATAAACAATGGATCTTGGAAAAATAAAATATATTTAAGAAAATTTTTATTTGAAAAAATAAAAGCTAAAAAGTTCTCCAATCGGGGAAGAAAACAGAAATCCAGATCCAGGAGGCACAGACAGGCCCCACAAAATCAACTCAAAGGAGTTCCACACCAAGATACACAGTAATTAAAATGGCCAAAGTAGTGATAAACAGAGAATTTTAAAAGCAGCAAAAGAAAAGAAAACAGTTACATACAAAGGGAAACCCCATAAGGCTATGAGCTGATTTTTCAGCAGCAACTCTGTAGGCTAGAATGGAGTGACGTGATATATTCAAAGTGTTGAAAGAAAAACCTGCAACCAAGAATGCTCTATCCAGCAAGGGTATCATTCAGAATAGAAGGAGAGGTAAAGGGTTTCCCAGACAAACAAAAGTTAAAGGAATTCATGACCACTAAACAAGCCCTACGAGAACTGTTAAAGGTGACCCTTTGAGTGGAAAGAAAGAACCGTAAATAGGAATAAGAAAAGTAGGAAACACAAAAACAGTAAAAATAAGCATATCTATAAAATCAGCCAAGGGATTCAAACAATAAAAGGATGTAAAGTATGACACCATATACCTAGAACTTTGAGGATTGGGGGTGAGGAATAAAGAATGGAATCAAACTTAAGTCACCATCAACTTAATACTAATGGTAACCACAAATCAAAAACAGTAATACATATGCAAAAAATAGAGTGAAAGGAACGCAAATATGTCACTAAAGAAAGCCAACATATTATGACAGAAAAGAGCACAAGATAAAGAACTATAAAATAAACAAGAGTAAAATAAGTAACAAATTGGCAATAAATACATACCTATCTATAACTACTTTGAATGTAAGTAGACTAAATGCTTCAGTCAAAAGACAGGGTGACAGATGGATTAAAAAGAAAGACTCATCTATATGCTGCCCGTAAGAGGCACATTTCAGACCTGAAGGTACACACAGATTGAAAGTGAAGGGATGCAAAAGCATTTACCATGCAAATGGAAGTGAAAAGAAAGCAAGGGTAGCAATACTTAACATTGAACAAAATAGACTTCAAAACAAAGACTGAAACAAGATATAGGAAAGATACTATATAATCATAAAGGAAACAATCCAAGAAGAATATATAACAATTGTAAATGTTTATGTACCCACACGGAAGCACCCGAACAAGACAGTTAATAACAAGCATAAAAGGAAGTAATTGATAGTAATATGTTAATAGTAGGACACTTAAAACCCCATTTACACCAATGTATAGATCATCCAAACAGAAAACCAACAAGGAAACAGCAGTTTTGAATGACGAATTTGTCCAGATGAATCTAACAGATATATTCAAGACAGTCCACCCTAAAACAGTAGAATATGCATTATTCTCAAGTGAACATGGAACATTCTCCAACACAGATAATGTATTAGGCCACAAAACAAGACCCAACAAATTCAAAAACACCAAAGTCATACCATGCATTTTCTCCAACCACAACATTTAAATAATTTAAATCAATTTAAATAAATACTAAAAAATGTAAAAAAAATTTTAAATCCCAGCAAATATAAGTCCAGTTTCAGTTTGAGCCATGTGTCTGCTTTGAAAAGAAGTGGCTATTTGAAAAAGAAATTTATTTTTTTAAACTACAAAAGTAGTTAAAAGCCATAAGTCAGATAAAGATTGAGTGACTGTCATCACTGCTGTACTAAAAATGTTCTTAGTAATGCTACCAATTGCTTGTTAATTACTATAGCCAAAGGATAGGATTATATTTTATTTAATTATCCACAAGGGCTTAACAGTCCAGTAGTATTGATTCACCCTATTTCTTTCATTCTTTTTTTCTTTCATTCTTTTTTTTTTTTCCAATTTTCTAAATTATTGGCTTCAGTACATGTGGAGAAAACAGCTGCTTGTGGGGGAGGCTGCTTGAGTTTCTTTTTTATTCTTTCTTTGGGTTTTTTTTTTTTTAATCCACCCTATTTCTGAAATTTCTTTTCTACTCTTTGTTGTCTTCAAAATAGGGTTTGTTATGTTTTGTTTTCTCCTTTGACTATCATCTCTCCATCTATTCCTCTACCTCTGCCCTCCCTTTTAAGAGGAAATTTCCCCTTTTCTGTTTTCACTCTTAGTTCTCCCTGGATGGCATTATCTATTCCCATAGTGGTGGTTTTAATCCCCATGTGTATCCCAAATTTCACTGCCATATAGGATTAACTGTTCCTATTTACTTGAATTTTCTAGATAGGGACCTCAAACTCAAATTCAAAACCAAACTTACTTTTCTCTCACTTAGGCTTTTTCTTCAGTTTCTGATTTTGGCTACACTAAGAGAGTGATTATTCCACTCTTGCTTATGCTGGAAACTAAGAGCATCTTAGATTTTCTATTTCTCACTGCTACTTTCTACTGCCCTTATCAAATCCTGTCTAATCTATCTCAGTAATAGGTTGGGGATCTCTTGATCTTTTTTGCCATCCTAAGGCTTTATCATTTTCTGTTTCTAGTCTTATTGTGGTCAACAGTCTCCTAATTTTTTTTTTTTCTTCATCACCAATCCCTTCTCAGTCAAAACATTTTTCATAAAGTGACAAGAACGGCTAGTACCTATCTTATAATCATTCTTATTACCTCCCAGTTAATATCAAATTCCATTAACATAGCAAACGGTCATGTTCATTATCTAAACCCATTCTACCTCTCTATCAGAGAGTTTTACTATGCCACCATCTTCATTCTAACATGCCATTCACAGCATCACCCCACCTCACTGGCCTTTTCACTACCCCATGGACTCACTGAGGCTTCATGATTATGAACCTACCAATGTAGAGCCTGACAGAACTCAAGCATCTCTTTCCAGATAATACATTTTGTGATTTCACCAAAAACATTAAGAAGTTGTTGAAAGGTGGTATATATTCCCTCTGGGGAAACCACAAGTATGAACCCAAGGCAAGATCGGAGTCAAGGATAAGAATTTCTATTCATACATAAGGTTTTCTGTAATATTGAAGCCATTTTCTCTGCTGGTTTAAAATAAGCTTCTACTATGCAACAAAATGGGGGAAAAAAAGTGAACTCAAGACAGACCTTTTATCTGCAAATGGACAGGACAATCCCAGAAATTATTTGGGATACAGAAATAAACACTTCTCTACTCTGCGTTGTATGGTGCCATGCATTATTATATCCCATCGAGCTTGAAAGGATCATATGACCTGTATATATCTTTATAGTTAATGTGGCTATTATCTATACCCCTAGCTCAAAACAAAAACATAATGCACCTTGAAAGTGTATTTCCTTTGTTAAAGTTATCAGAAAACATTTAAAATACTGGTTTAGTTAATATTTATGATGAATTAATGTGCTGATGCAATTTTCTTCCTGATCAGTATTAATTAGCTAGTTAAGTTTATTGGTTTCTGTTAAATATTCAATTCAAGGCACAAAATAGGTGAATAGAAATGTAATGTTACTATTACAATGGTCAATTATGTTTTGCTTGAATTATTCATAACCCAAATGCCCTCATTCTTGGCACATAACCATATGAAAACCAGGTTTTCAAATACATAATTGGTCAGTACAAAATATTAGCTCGTTACTGAGAATTCTGTTATAAGAGTTACAAATAAAATTACTATGACAAATATGCTTAATGGTTATTCTGCAGATGTTCCATTATAAAACCTTACTCGTGCTATTAATCTTCTGAAGCCTATTACCATTCTTACAGACAAGACCATCAACTATACTAATGTTGCTAATTGTCCAATTCCAGTAGTCTTGAAAACAGACATTAGAAGCAGCCTTAGGTAAAACCAAAAGAGACCGACAATAACCCTGATGGATAACTCTAAGTTATAAAACGAAGGAACTCTAAAAATTCCATAAAGACAGCCTTCTGAATGTATACACTGGACTATCACCAACACTGGATATTCACTGCTAGTAAATTTCAAAAATTGTATTTTACAGCTTCTAGGCCAAAAAAGGCTTAAAATTGCAATATTTTATTATGTAAAACAATGAAATACCTTTGATAATTTTTATTTCCTACCAGCTAATTTAAATGGATTATCTATACATATATATCTACACATATATACTTAAATTTATAGATAATATAAATTATGTATTGCATTATAGAATATACAATCACATATATAAATATATATCATACATATTTCATATATATAATTATGCATGTATCTATGAAAACAGCACTAGCAAAGGATCCATAGAAAAAATTAGTAGAAGCTAGGAGATAAAATAGATCCCTTTTCTAATTGTTCTTTCATTTACAGAAGAAAAAAATAGCAAAAATACAAAAGTAAAACTTACTGATCTGGATATTAGCATGAATAGCTTTTTTAAAGAGTGTTATGGTATTGTTTCCATCCTTTGCACTTTGCATCTCTAAATACAACTTTTAGTTTCAAGGATCACTTGAGAACCAAGCTCCTGAAGGAAGTCCTTTCTACCTGGCCACCTAGCATGATGGAGAGATGGGTGTTTTTCCAGTCCCAATATAATACTCAAATATCATGTGTAGTACATGTTTTAGAAACACAAGTGACCCTATGTGTGATCTGCTACTTGAATGAAGGGACAAACTTTCTTAAGCTCCTGCATATTCTTTTTTTTTTTTTTTTTTAGCTCCTGCATATTCTATTAGTCTTTCCTGCCCCATATTAAATTTCTTATTAAAACAATTATAGTCTAGCTCCTGCTCTTTGTCTCTATCATTCTTTCCACAAAAATCCAGATTTAATCTATAGCTATCTTTCTTTTTCTTCTCACCAATCGTTTTTGATTTTTGGTTTTTGGTTTTCCTACCCGAAACACTCGTCTCACCCGTTGACCACCTCAAATCCAAGATGCCTCCTAGATGTCTCCTCCGTCAGCCTCTCAGGTTCTTTAACAATCATTTTGTCTAAGTTCTCCTACAGCACATTTAAATTTCCTTATCACATATTACACTGCAAAGTACTTATTTTTGTTTGGCTTGCTTTCATTTTTATATCTAAGCTGTATGAAAAAGAGACCTTGACAGACTAATGTTTTGTGTCTTATCAGTGTTTAGGACAATTCCTGACACAGAGTGGCCTCCCAAGATGTAGGTGATGAATGAATTAAAGAAAGAGTAAATGGGAGAATACCAGCATAGAAACAATAGTGTTTATGTTATTTAGGCTCATTAAATTCAGTTGTACCAAAACAAAGCATTTGATTTCAACTCTTTCAAAAAAGGTATTGCATAATCAATGAGAAAATCAGGAAATCTTTACAAATATTGTTCTCATATTTGCATTCCTTAAAACTGATTCTATTAAATGTTTGAAGAATTACAGAAAAGTCAATTTGAAAGCAAGGGGAAAAAAAGAACAAAAGCTTTTGCAACACTTTCTCCCGGATCCATCCATGAATCAAACAAGCCATCCTGAATTTAACTACATTAATAATTTATTTTGGGACATGGAACTCTATATCTACTCTAATTTGCATTACTCACCTGAAGATTAATAGTATAATTATGCATTGTTTAATGTGTATCATTTTTAAGGGAGAAATAATATATCTAAGATTAAACACACACACACACACACACACACACACAAACACACACACAGAGTAAAAATCCTAGAATGGTCTTGCAGAAACATACTCCTTTTATCCAAAAAATTTGTAAGGTTATTAGAGTATGGACTAGGGTGTATTCATTCAATCATGAGAAACAATGATACCAAATGACCTTATAAATGTTTAAATTACTTCTATGGTGTTTACAACTTATAGTTTAAAATCCTTTTAACATATGGGTAATAATACTTTCTATAAAAATTTTTATTTATTTGAAAAATCCATCTATTGGAATAATTTTATCCGCTGGAATCCACCAACTACTTTTATTCTACTCATCAAGTATGGCCACATTTTTATAAAAATGCCATGAAAGGGCCCTAAAAACACTGTTTTGTTTTGTTTTTTAATGATTAAAAAACAGATAATGGACGCTGGCTATCTCAACATGCATTTCTTTACCACATTTTTCTCTAAAACAAATCAACCTCAAGTAACCTTACCTGGAATCCTGTGATCCTGTTTCAATATTAATTCTTGAAAATAAGGGCTTTAATATTTTATACGAATAAATGAAGGTTAGCTTTCTCCTGAACTTTTATTTTATCTCAAAAATAGTGTCACCATTCAAGCATACAAACCCCCTGTCTTGCAGATAGAATTCATTTTATCATCAATCCCATGAAAAAAATAAATACTTGGAAGAAAACTAACATTAGAAAAAACATTTTTTATATGCACCTTAATAAAAATCACTCAAAATTATTCTCATCCCTTAAGAGATGTATATATATGATATATACAATAAACAATAGCAAAAAAGTTCTAATGAAATATTAAAAGATTCGGTGGGCCCATTTCCGTGGCAACTGGGAAGATGGGAAGACCAGATCCTGACTGAGTGGTACTTCCTTTGCAAATGCAGGATCAAAAGGTCAGCAAATGCACAGGGATAAATGGCTTTTGTTTTATTGGCCCACGGAGGCAGTGCTCATCTAATTTATACCTTTCTGGATCTTAAAACTCTGAAACCTGTTTCAAAGGAAAGACTCCAATCAATGATATACAGAGGGTCATATAGCAAAATGTCCCAGTGTGAGCAGGCTTGGAACAAAGTGTGCTAAACACAAAGGAATGAAATGGGCCTCCCATAGAGTCCTGTACAATAAAATAAATATTAGTGGATGAGGAAAAAGCAGGTAGGTGGGCTTTTCTTTTTCCAGTTATTGATAGCAGTTGTTTGCAAATATAACCAAAACAACAATAAAATAATTAATAAAGAGAAGTCATCTTTCTGATTCTGTGGTGTTATATATAAAGCACATGAAACCACAAAACAGTATTTATTTACGAGGTGCATGTTCTAAGGACAAAAATACGGTGTGAGCCACTGAGTCAACAATGGACCTAAGTCCATGTTTTGGGTTTGCGCTTAGTTAACTCTATAAATTTGGACACGTCATTTACTCTCCCTGGTGTGCATGACTCCCAAGTGTTCAGTAGCGCTCCAAAATATACAACTGTAATCATTTGATTAGTACAACTAAAGTGTCCCATAATCTTACTATGTTTCCAGCTAACTTAAAAAAATCTTTTCATTTAATTCCTTAAACCCCTCTCTTGTCCTTGTCACCTCCTTTAATCACCTGTGCCAGGAATCTGCTAGATTTTTTTTTATTCTTTTTCTGTATTCCACACTATAACTGGACTGACTCTAGGAAAGAGATAATTTCTGTTTTGATCTAGGGCTATTTGCAAATCAAAGTCAGGGAAGCCAGTGGGAGCAATTCTTAGGTCTAGCTCTGGAAGGAGAGTGGACACAGAGGGGGAGAAGCCATTGATTATCTGTATAGAATTGAACGACAATAAAATCAAGGAAAAACTGGCCTGCTTTGCATTATCACCTTGATCAGGTAGTTGCTTTTTTTGTTTGTTTGTTTGACCTTGACCTGGTAGTGTTAAATAATGTCAGTAATAAAATCCAGAAAAATCTTTGGTTGGTCTAAGTTCTAAACAATTGCATGTGCTGCACTACCCAGCTGCTGTCTGGGATCAGTTTTCATTCAATCATTTTTCACTTCAGATATGAAGGATGGAGAAAATATCACACGTCAAAGATGAAGATGTCTCATATGAAAGTACAATGTGAAAGGAATTTATCAGCCAAACAATTTCAGGAAAGGAGATTACTTTGCATTTAAATTAAGTACGATAAATATAAGTTGGTTATTTAATAATATAAAGAATGGAATATATAAATGCCATTAAATTTATCTTTTCTGTACTTTATTGTTCATTAAAATGCAAGCAAAGTAAGAAAGAGAGTATCAAGATGGATGTTTTGTTCCTAGTTTTATGTACATGTAACTACATGAGTTTATTTCTAGATAGAAATAGATGTCTATCCATAACTACAAAAGTATTTTGGGTCCAATCATGACCTCAATCATAAATAATTTTTAATTCAACATTCACTTTGAGATAGCTATAGATTTATATGTACTTGTAAAATCAATGGAGACACAGTTTCCATTAATAGTGACATCTTAGGAAACTTAGAACAATTTCATGCCTACGATATTGGCATTCATGCAATCCACTGGTCTTGTTCAGATCCCCCCAGATTTATTGTACTGACCATATGGTGTGTGCGTGTGTGTGTGTTTGGGTACACATTTAATTCTAGGCATGTTTGTCCCATACTTAGGTCCATGTATATATATCCAACATCACAGTTAATATACAAACCATTCCCACTAAGACCCACCACTAAGACTCATTGCACTCCCCATTTATAACCACTCCTCACTACAACCCCATCTTTAAAACTAGCAGCCACAGATCTGTTCTCCATTTCTATAATTCTATCATTGCATGTCCACTAATATAAATGGAATCATATAGTATTTAATCATTTGGGATTGGCTTTTTTCACTTAGTACATTTCTCTAGTAATTTACCCAAGGGGTTCCATGCATCTATAGTTTGTTCCTTTAATTACCAAGTAGTATGCTATGGCATCTTCGTTAATTTTAAAATATCCCTTCTTTTTCGGCACCAGAACTCGCATGATTTTATATTATCTATTAATATTTTAAATTGGGGGAAAATACACGGTGCTTTAAAATGTAGACTTTTCCAATAGTACTAATAGTAAATACTTATAGGGCATGCATTATTGCTAGGTATTATCTAAGCTCTTTGGATAAATCAACATATTTAATCCTGATTACAATTCTACAAGGTAAGGGCTATTGCTACTATTTTTGTCAATGAATAAACAACACAGAAATGTTAAATAACTTAAGCTAGGGAACATACTACCTAGAAAGTAATCAATATTTTTATCCAGCCAGTAAGGCTCTGGAGTCTGTATCTCCAATATAAGCAGAAAAACTCAAAGATTTGCATTTTACATATATACAACCTCTTCTCCTCTTTCTCTCAAGTCTATATTGATAGATAAATTATCGCACTATCATGTCCTTTAACTATAGCACAAGATTTTTGGACACCGTCATATACCATTTTATTTAGTGCTGGGAAACTACATTGTGAAATGTGAAATAGATGTTTAAGGAATTACATAGCAAAAAGGTATAATAACTTGAATTAGATTGAAACCTCTATGAATATACACAGAAGAGAAAACAGCTAATTTTTGGAAGTGAAGCACGAACAACTCTTGAGAAAACATAACTTTGAATTTGATTTGGCTTGATTTGACTTGAGTTTTCATGGTGATGGAACATTCAACTTTGAATCTAATTTTTAGTAAAAATTTCAAAAGTGGGGGTGCCTGGGTGGCTCAGTGGGTTAAAGCCTCTGCCTTCGGCTCAGGTCATGACCCCAAGGTCCTGGGATCGAGCACCACATCAGGCTCTCTGCTCAGTGGGGAGCCTGGAATTCAGATTCCAAGAATAAGAGAAGATTCCAAGAATAAGAGAAGAAAATTCTTGGAGATAAAGTTGTATATAACATGACTAGGGATTATTTAGTAGTTTTTGATGGCTAGAGCTTAGAATCCAAATCTGTAAGGGCAGTAACTCCTGAAAATTCCAAGAGACAGACTAGGACTCAGGAATAAAGAGCTTGATGTGTTATTCCAAGTTGCTTGGAATTTCTCACATGAAATGAGAAAGCACTTCCCCCCCACACACACAGACTCCCTTTAAAATAATGTATTTTAAAGACCTGTGCAAAACACCATGACAAAGCAGGCCTATTAGTGTATAATTGATAGAACATATTTTTATTGCTAGGCTTAAAGGTAATTGTTTTGTTTTGTTCTGAATTATGTTCATTTAACCAGCATGCAGTACATTATTCATTTTTGATGTAGTGTTAAAACCCAGTGCTCATCACAACAAGTGCGCTCCTTAATACCCATAACCCAGTAACCATATCTCCCACCCACCACCCCTTCCACAACTCTGTTAGTTTCCCAGAGTCCAGAGTCTCTCGTGCTTTCTCTTCCTCTTTGATTTCTTCCCATCCAGTTTTCTCTACTTTCCCCTATGTTCCCCTGCTCTATTACTTACATTGCG
The DNA here is from genome assembly GCF_009829155.1 of Mustela erminea. Lineage (NCBI taxonomy): Eukaryota > Metazoa > Chordata > Mammalia > Carnivora > Mustelidae > Mustela > Mustela erminea. The sequence goes on along the minus strand of NC_045628.1, from coordinate 36,384,081 downwards.
CATATGAGTGAAACTATATGATAATTGACTTTCTCTGCTTGACTTATTTCACTTAGCATAATACCCTCCAGTTCCATCTTTGTCAATGTAAATGGTGGGTATTCATCCTTTCTGATGGCTGAGTAATATTCCATTGTATATATGAACCACATCTTCTTTATCCATTTACCTGTTGAAGGACATCTCAGCTCCTTCCACAGTTTGGCTATTGTGGACATTGCTGCTATGAACACTGGGGTGCATGTGTCCCTTCTTTTCACTACATCTATATCTTTGGGGTAAATACTTAGTAATGCAATTGCTGAGTCATATTGCATTTTATTTTAACATCTTGAGGAACCTCCATACTGTTTTCCAGAGTGACTTTACCAGCTGGCATTCCCAACAACAGTGTAAGAGGGTTCCCCTTTTCTTACATCCTTGCCAATATTTGTTTTTCCCTGTCTTGTTAATTTCAGTCATTCTGACTGGGGTGAAGTGGTATCTCATTGTGGTTTTGATTTGTGTTTCCCTGATGGCTAATGATGTTGAATACTTTTTTATGTGTCTTTCAGCCATTTGTATGTCTTCTTTGGAGAAGTGTCTGTTCAGGTCTTCTGTCCATTTCTTGACTGGATTATTTGTTTTTTTGGGTGTTGGGTTTGAGTAGTTTTTTTTTTTTTAATTATGTATTTATTTATTTATTTATTTGACAGAGATCACAAGTGGGCAGAGAAGCAGGCAAAGAGAGAAGGGGAAGCAGGCTCCCTGCTGAGCAAAGAAGGATCCCAATGTGGGGCTCAATTCCCAAGACTGCAAGACCATGACCTGAGCCGAAGGCAGAGGCTTAACCCACTCAGCCACCCAGGTGCCCCAAGAAGTTCTTTTATTCTTGTTGTTTTTTTGACTTGTTATTGTATCTTAAACCTATTACAGTTGTGCCTTTAGAAAACTAACCATGATCTACTAAGAAAGCAGCTATTTCAAGGCTTGGGCATTACCTGAAACATGAAGAAGAAAAAAAATGGTCATCTGTGGAGAGTCTAAGAATTCCTGGAGACACACAGAAGTATTCCTATAATACCTGAGTTTTCAAGTAACAATTTTAGTAACTACATGTCTAATTATCTTTTTTAAAATGAAAATGTAGAAATGAGAATCTTCTTGAAATAAATAAAATTTAAAGCAGGGTATCATGTTTTTATAGGCTTTAAATAGGAGTCAGATTTCTCTTCCTACAGGGGCCTGGAAACTAACCTGATAGTAAGTGTATGGAAATAATTCCCTCACACAAATGAATACGCTGTTTCTTTTTTTCTTGCTAAGGGTGATGTCTTGATCTTTTGTTTCTCCATTTTTGAGAGAGACATGAGGATAAACAATTCACTAGTCTAGGAAGGAGTAGCAGCACTAATGATAATTGACATTCAGGACCATTTTCAGAAATCCAAAAAGTTATAGGAAGGCTGAAGAACTGGGCACACAGAACCAGTCTAAGAAAGGCAAACACCTCTCATCTGTAAGCTGCCATGCAGAAATCAGACTCAGCATTTTTGGAGATAATCTTCCTAGATTTAATGATAAATGAGAATTACTATCTTATTTTTATCTTCAGCATTTACAAGATGGACTAAAATAAACCCAAAGGCCAATGGTCTGCATTATGGGTCCCTGATTCAAATTTTGAAATGTCAGTGGGATACTGATGCAGGACTGAAATATAAGGCAGCCCTCCATGACTAGGTAATCAAACATAAACATCAAATGGAATATTATTTTTTAACACCAATTCTTTTCTTGAAGGTTTTATCAGAAAGGTAGAGTGATATCCACATCTTGTCAGTATATTAATGATGAAAATATTATTTTCCACTTGCTAGTTCAAATTAAAATAGGATTAGACACATTCCTATGGAAATTAATTTTTAAAAATTATCAGGAATGTATCATAAGTACTTCAATGATTCTGATCTGTACATTACTGACTGTAAACTCTGAAATATACCTTATTTTTTTTTTACCACTTTTTCCCACAACTTCTTTGTTAGATCTTTACTGAATGAAACTGATGGATTTTTGAGACTGTCCACAGAGAACAGAAAAAATATATACATATACATGAAAACTTGAAAATGTGAAAACGTTGTTTTGTGAAAATACATAACAAAAGAACACATGAACTTAAAAAAAAAAAAAGGAAAACAAGGCTTGCTCTTGAATGCATTAGAAAGGTCTCCAAAAAAAAAAAAAAAAAAAATCTTGCAATAACTTTTCTTTAGTTCTTGAGATAGTATCAGTACACATTATGAAAATTATATTGGCAAATAAAATTTTAAAATCCCCCTCAAGAACCTCAGATTTTATAATGCACAAGAATTTTAAATACCTAAAATTTTGTATGAACTTATCTGTGAAGAAAACTTAAAATTTAATAGGGAGTGAGTTAATTATAAATTAAAGGCCATGGAAGTTTAGCCTGAACCCTGCTCTTTCCCCTAGTGTTTCTTCCCTGGGTCGCCAATGAGACCATGCCTGACTATCATACCCAAAAGAAAGCCATTATGGGTTTTGGAAAGTAACAATTATTTATATGATGTGGCACACAAAATCACTGCTGTAACATTAAAGTAATTTCAAATTTCTTACGTTGTACGTGTTTAAGTTACTGCCACATATTAGATTCAACCTATAAACAATTATATTCTACGTAGTATAAAGAACATACACAGAATATGTAAATAGACAGGCTAAACTCCTGAAAATTTTTGATAAGAGAAAACTTAACAAATGATTGCCTAACTTTTTAATCTCTTTCCTAAGCACTTATACATGTTTTTTTTTTAATTGAAATGGCTGAGAAGGATTTCATTTATTTACAATTTTATAACTGTGATCACTTTAAGGTTTCAATAATCTGAGTCCTATATTCACGAGAAACTGGTATTTGTACAGAACTTGGAAATTATTTAAAACGTTTCACACAAAAAAGGCTCTGAAAGGGGAAGAAACTTAAAACATTGCCAAGGGCATTGGAATGTAGGACTGACACTTAAAATTAGTTAATCTTTTACCGCCATCTGGTGATCATATGTGGTATGGCACAAATGAGATAATTTTGATGTGACATCACAAATATATTTTAATTTACAAGCACATTTTCACTGGATTATTTATTTTTGAAAAAGTAAAGATTTCTTTGTCAAGTATCTTTTTGCTTTCAAGTTCAGAAAACAGAATCAAAAATATTACTTAAGAAATTTCCTTTTTGGTTAACTTATTGTAATGCAATTTGAATAAACAAACGGCATCAACATTATCCAAAAACCATTCCTTTCAGCATTAAAAGTGCTCTATACTTTGATACCTTGTCTATTAAAATAAAATATCAAGCTTAAAAGAAAGTGTTTTGCTTTTGTTTTCATGAGAATTGTAAATTAACAGATGATTAGCTAAATGTATATATATTTTATAATGAAATTTAACCCTATCTTAACTCATTAATCTTCTGGTGGGGCATTTTTCATAATGATTGGATAACAGTACTACTCATCAGACATATGAGGATATTATCATCATGTTATTTGATCCTTCACAACTCTAAGGAAACAAATTAAAACACTGGTTGCAAGGAAATCAATGCAAACTTCAAACTTATCAGTGTTTTTTCCCTTTAAAAGGTTTCCCCTCTCCAATTACCCCACGGGCCCAGCTTCTCAAGTAACAAAATGTATGTAGGTTGACAGAGGGAACAGGGAGATGTGGGTAATTCACTTTTTTCTGTTTTCTGGGTCTTCACTGGGCTCTGCTAAGGTATGTTTCATCCCACTGTATTAGTACGTGTCTTATGCTGGCTGGTATACAATAATGTGTGGCAGTCCTGCCTAATATAGGAGCTATTCTTTTTTTTTTTTTTTTTAAAGATTTTATTTATTTATTTGACAGAGAACACAAGTAGGCAGAGAGGCAGGCAGAGAGAGAGGAGGAAGCAGGCTCCCTGCTGAGCAGAGAGCCCGATGTGGGACTCGATCCCAGGACCCTGAGATCATGACCTGAGCCGAAGGCAGCGGCTTAACCCACTGAGCCACCCAGGCGCCCAATATATAGGAGCTATTCTGAGGGCAGCTGTTACTGAAACTGGCCAGCCCAATGGAGGCCACACTGATGAAATTTCCTGGATTTGATCCTTATGGTCTCAATTTCAGGCCTATTCTGATAAAGATTCCCTCTGCACTTTGAGATCCCTCTTGGGGAACTTCTGGATCATTCCATGTTAATCTTGGGCTGTTGAAAATATTAGATTCACTACTCCCGACCATCTCCAGAGACATCATCTAGAGACACACCAATGCTAATCTTCTGCCTGGTGACAAGGCAGACAACACCGAAGACATGCTTCTGATCCCAGTGACATGTGAGCAAATGGAGCACTATGCCAAGTGTTGTAAGATTTTCCCAAACTGGCACATTTGTCAAAGTCTGAACGGCCGTCACTATGTTGGTCTATTTCCGTCCTGTAGTGTTCCACCTATCTATGCGTTTATCCATTTGCTAACACTATTTATAATTGTAACTCTATTCTTAAATATTCTTGAAATCGGGTACTGTGTTTCTTCAAACTTTTTTCTTTTTTTTAATTAATTTTTTTTTTTAATTTTTAGGATTTTATTTATTTATTTGACAGAGATCACAAGTAGGCAGAGAGGCAGGCAGAGAGAGGAGGAAGCAGGATCCCTGCTGAGCAGAAAGCCCAATTCGGGACTCGATCCCAGGACCCTCCGATCATGATCTGAGCCGAAGGCAGAGGCTTAACCCACTGAGCCACCCTGGCGCCCCCAAACGTTTTTCTATTTCAAAGTTATCATCACTTATCTAGTTTTTCTGTTTTTCCATATCAATTTTAGATTCTAAGTATCTTTAAAAAATAAAAAAAACCCTTGATATTTGCATAGGTGTTGCATTAAGTCTAAAGATCAGTTTGGGAAGAAGTGACCTCTTATGATGCTAAGTCATCCATGGTATTTTTCTCCTTTATATAAGCCTTCTGTGATATCTGAAATATTTGGTCTTAAATGTTTGGAGTTATTTGTATGGTATGTGTATAAATATATTCTGACTTTTGAAATTCTGAGTTCTAATTGTTTATTGTTTGAAGTTGGAAATCAAATTAATTGTTATGTGTTCATATTGTGTTTTGTAGCCTTCACCTACTTAAATTCACTAGTTTTAGAAGGGTTTTTGTATATTGCTGGAATTCTCTACATAGATAATCATGTCATTTGTGAATAGGAACAGTTTCATTTCTGCCTAATTTCTATGCTTTTATTCATTGTTCTTGTTTATTGCCCTGGCTAGGACTTACAGTACCACAATAAAGAGAAGTGGTAAGACAGACAGTCCTGTCTTGCTCGCAAACCCAGGGGGAAAGCACTTAGTCTTCCACAATCATGCATGATATTTGCTGGAAATATGTTGTAAATACTCATCGGGTTGAAGAAGTTTCATTGTAAACCTGGATGCTAAGCGTTTTCATCATGAATTGATAATGACTATTTGTCAGTGTTTTTCTGCATCTATTGATAGGCTTTTCCTTTCTTAAACTGGTGGCCTATACTGATCAATTTTTGAAATCTGAACCAGTGTTACCTCACTGTAAGAATTGCACTTGGTCATGGTACATTCCTTTTATATCTTCCTGGATTTTATTGCTAGTATTTTGTGGAGGATGTTGGTGTGTCCATTACTCAAGAATATTGTTCTATAATTTTTTGGTAATATTTTTGGTTTCATTTTAGAGTAATATTGGCTTTATAACAATATGTTATGTTGTTTTAACATATTGTATTTGTATCTATAATATATTGTATCTTTCCGTTTCTGGATGAAATTGAGCAGAACTGGTATTATTTCTATTGTAAAATTTACCCATGAAACATACTATGCCTGGGGATATATATTTGTTTTCAGAATATCTTTAAGAATAAATTCCATTTCTTTAATGTTTACAAGGTTACTAGTTTATCCATAGCATCTTGAGTCTGTCTTGGTAACTGTATTTTTAAATTATTGTTCCACTTTATCTAAGTTGTTCAATTCATGTGTGTAGAGTTTTTCACATTATTCCTCTATTATTCTTTTCATGTCTGTGGGGTCTTGGGATTGCTAACTAGTGTTTTTTGTACCTCTTAACAGAGGTTTGTCAATTTAGGGATTTTTCTCAACAATCAGCTTTTGGTTTCATTGATTTTCTCTGATTTTGTTTTCAATTTCATTTCACTCTTATTTGTTCCCTTAAGCTTGATTTGGATTCATTTTGCTCTCTTTCCCACATTTTTTAGTTAAGAGCTTAGGTTGTTGATATCACACCTCTGTCTTTTCTAATATGATTCATGCATTCCTAGGAATTTTCTTTGCCTGTGTCTGACAAATTCTGATATTTAGTGTTTCTATTTTAGGTTAGTAAAAATATTTTCTAATTTCCTTTGTAAGCTTCTCCTTTACCCACAGATTATTTAAGAAAGTGTCACTTAATATCCAACTGATTGGATATTTTCCTGTGATTTCCAATTTAATCACTTAACATCTAACTGATTGGATTTGCCTGTGATTTCCAGTTTAATTTTATTATGGTTAGCAACCGTATTTTGAATCATTTCGTTCTTATAAATGTACTAAGTTTTGTTTTATGGCCTATGATGCAGGTGATCTGTAAATCATCTACTTGCAACTGAGATGAATGTGTATTCTGCTATTGTTGGGTGGTATGTTCTATATGGATTGGATCCCTCTGGTTGCTAATGTTGTTTTTTCCTTTCTTTTCTTAATGATATTCTATCAGTTCTATTGACTACTGAGATAATATTATTGTAGTTTTTAAATACAGTTTAAAATAGTTATAGATTTGTCTATTTTTTCCCCTTTCATTTCTGTCAGCATTTGCTGTATTTTGAAGCCTGGTCACAAGGTGTACTCACATTTAGGATAATCCTATTTCCTTGCTAAGTTGATCAGTTTATCACTATATTATGTTCTTTATCCCTGAGTATTTCCTTTTTCACTGTGAAGTTCACTTTGTCTGCTTTTAATATAGCCACTTAATTTTTCTTTTAATTAGCACTTGCTTGATATATCTTTTTCCATCCTTTTATTTTAACATAGAATTAGTGTTATTTGAAGTGACTCTCTCATAGAGAACATATAATTGATCCATTTTAAGAAATTTGACAAAATGGGGCACCTGGGTAGCTCAGAGGGTTAAGCCTCTGCCTTTGGCTCAGGTCATGATCCCAGGGTCCTGGGATTGAGCCCTGCATCGGGCTCTCTGCTCAGCTGGGAGCCTGCTTCCCCCTCTCTCTCTGCCTGCCTCTCTGCCTGCTTGTGATCTCTGTCTGTCAAATAGATAAATAAAATCTAAAAAAACCAAAATTGACAAAGTGGGTTTATACTACTAATATATTACATAGTTATTGCTATCTTTGGATATAGATCTACCATTTCATTTAATGTTTTCTATGTTTTCCCTTTATTTTGTGTTCCTTATTTCTATTTTCCTGTCATCTTTTCACTGATCTCTATTTTTTTAGAATTTATGTTATGTACCATGATTTTGAGAATGTTTCTTTATTTCAGTGGTTGTTCCAGTAATTAAAAGTGCATACTTAACTTCTGCATATCTAGTTAGAATCAATATTTACTACTTCAGTCTGGAATGTAGAAACTTTGCCACAATATAGATTCCTTTGTAACCGCCATTTACACTAAAGTAATTTATATATCTACACCCATTGAAATACCCATTAGATAATGTTACAATTGGTGCTTTCAACCATAAAACATATTTTAAAGAATGCAAGAGGAGAAAAGTCTATTATATTTGCACAGATATTTACCATTCTGCTGCTCTTCCTTCATGCCTGATTTACCAGGTTTTATCTGGTATAAAGAAAAACATTCCTTAGCAATTATTTTACAGCATGTCAGCTATCTAAAATTTTCTTAGGTTTCCTTCTTCTGAAATGTATTTATTTCTGCCTTCTTGAAAGACATTATCAGTGGATGACTATCAGAGTAGCAGAGATGTAGCATTAAATGGTAGGGATAGAGAGAAAACTAAAGATGACAGTGTGGCAGAAAAAAGACATCCAAAATTAAGGACGATTCTTGACATTTCATGGGAAGCTCACGTTGAACATAATAATGACAGAGCAAGATATAAACCAGACTTTAGGGAATAACAAAGAAATGAATGAAATCCAAGGGGGAAGGCCAGAGAAGCAACCGGATTGGAGGTGTATACTACCGTTTAATTTTATGAAAAACTTCCCTTCTTAGGGCTATCATAGTGATAAGAAAGAAGTAAGTTTTTAGAAAATTGTATTTATTGAACAAGAAAGAAAAGGCAATACACTAACGTTTTTAGAATTCATTAACTTTTGTGGTTTAAAGACCTCACAGTTACCTATAAAGGACCTGCCATGGACTAGCTGCTCAATAAATAACTGCAACAATTATTAGTGTATATTTAGCTTTATTATCCTAGTAACTGTCAATTACCTTGGAAAAATTGAAGCGTAATTATTGAACCAGTCACTCTTGTTCCATGAGTCAGTATGCCAATGAAGGAAAAATGTATCGAAGCTAATTATGTATTCAGGAGACAAGGATATTACCAAGATACGTTAGTATACCATATACTATTCTCATCCGTCTGGTAGACCTCAGTTGAAGAGTGTGTCCCTGGGAAATACTTAGAATCTAGAGCCACTGTCTATTAACCTCTGAAGAGTGGAGACATTTCCCATTCCACAGAGCACAGCCATTCTGATAAATAGTGCCACGTGACTTTGGGAAAGGCTAAGAGGGAGATCTGCAGTAACATACTTATGGCAGTGTCTCAGAGTCCTTCGTTAGAAGGAAATTCAGCTTTTACTGCATTCAAGAGGGTTTGTGCCTATGAACTAATATAGGTCTGAGATCTGAACCTGGTTGTATCTGAGGAAGAAATGGAATTGCCTCACACAATATTGTAGTGGCAGCCAGAATTGAGCTCAACAGTATGCCCGTCTATTGGTAACACAGACAAATAAGAAAAATGACTTGAGCCACAGAATCCTGGAGGGAAGGAAAAGCCTCTGCTTACCAGCAACAGTTGTGATGCAAAGGTGGCCAGCAGACTTGAAGTCTTAAGTGGCTCCCTTGTGAACTTCTGTGAATCACCTGTTTCTATATCAAAGATGCCTGAGAGCATCACTGGAGGCTTTCTTGTTGTACCTTTTTTCTCCTGACCTTCACTTTCTTAGTCCTTCGAGTGGCTGTGTGAAAATTCATGTTTCAAACAGATCTTAGGTCTTTTTGACATGAACCCCACCACTTTTTCAGCATGTAATTACCAAGAGAAATGTGGGCTCTTTGATCCTACATTTCCTCATCTCCTGTATGGTGATAATAACATTAATCACTTCTTGGGGTTATTACGAAGACATGACACGGGACACCGCATTCCACATCTATATGCATATGCACTTACGAAATGCAAATTGCAACACAGAAAAATTTCTTTCTGGTACAGACCATGAAAACCCTTTAAATTTAGTACTTGTAAGTAGCTTGTGTTTCTAAACACAATGCTTACCAAGAATCTTTTGTCAAAATAAAGATTGAAATAAGTCTTAATGTAGACCTAACAGATAAAGCCATAAGAATATCTAAAAGCTAAAATATCTTGTTAGAGACGTGCGTTGTCATAGTATGAAGGAACACTAAGTATCTGGAGACTTTCAGAAGAAAATATACAAAAACATTAGCTGAGGATTATTTTGAGTGTTGGGAAAAAGGTCGACTGTATTTTTTCTGTTTTTGTAACTTTTCCATATTTTTTACACTGAACATCTGCTACCTATAAAATTGCTTAAACTTACTTTTTAAAAATCATATGAGGAGATTATATCATATGCAAGGCTTTTAAGATGCAATATCAATCTTCATATAAGTCCTCTGAGGAGAATGGACTTATTCCTATTTCATGAATAAGAAACTGAATGTCACAGAAGGTAATAATTTGTCAAAGGTCATGCCTAGTTTAAAGTTCAGAACTGTAAGGCTATTTATTTTTTAAACAGAGCTCTAAAGTATTACCCCATACCTATGAGGAGTATAACCTCTGGTAGATTCCACTAAAATACCGCCCGAGAAACTTATAGAGCTTATACTTCTGGGAAGATGGAGTAGATATGCCTTAGCCTATTATTACAACTCAAACACCTGGACATTGGATATAAAACAAACGATGGAGAGGAGTTATAGATATTGGGAATTGAGGAATGACATGGTGAATTCCCTGGGCTTTCCATTTGGTGGGGGGGCAGTGGGGGAAGATTTTTATATCCCAGACTTTGAATTTAAGAAGCCAGCACACTGGAAATACCAATAGCATGAACACACGTGCACACAGAAACACACACCCCACCACATCCAAAAAGCAAACAAAAAACCCACCAACATTAACAGAAGCCTCCTCTCTCTAGCCAAAGGACCAGGAAAGGGGCTGCCTGGAAAAATACAAAGATTTTAGACCTTAACCATTTGACTACAATAAAGAAACACAAGAATGAAGTAAAAGATCTCACTATGGTCCCTGCAAACATTAAAATGATAATAAGGGGATACTATAAACAAATCTACACAATTAAATTTGACCTGAAATGACATAAACCAATTCCTTGAAAAACAAACATCCACAACTCACCCAATGGAAAAATAGATAACTTGTATAATTTACAACTATTAAGGAAATTAAATATGTTATTTAATCACCCCTCATCCCCTAAATCCTCTATAACTAGATAATTTTAAAGAAGAATTAACATCAATGATACACAGTCTTCTTTGGAACATAGAAGACAAAAGAATACTTCAAAATTCATTTTTTGAAGCTAGTATTACCCTGATGCCATAACCAGACAAAGATAGTACACAAAAATAAAACTACAGGCCAATATCCCTCATAAAATAGATATAAAAATCCTTATAAGTATTAGCAATATATTTTGGCATTATATAAAAATAATGATAAATCATGACCAAATAGGATTTATGCCATGCTCGTTCAATATTTGGAAATCAAACACTACAATTCACCATATGAACAGAACAAAGAAGAAAACCACATGATCATACCAATTGATGCAGAAAAACATTTGTTTTCAAGATTTAATGTGCATTCATGGTTAAAAAAAAAAAAACTCTTAGGAAAATCAGGACAGAAGGGAACTTCATCAACATGATAAAGATCTACATATTGTTTGATTCCACTTATCTGAAATATATAGCATAGACAAATATAGAAAGACATAAAGTAAATTAGAGATTATCCGGTGTTGGAGAGAGCTGGAAATTGTTTCTTAACAGTTACTGGATTTCTGTTTGGGATGATGGAAATGTTTTGCAAGTAGCTAGTGATGATAGTTGTAGAACATTGTGAATCTAGCAAACACTAAATTGTATACCTAAAAATGGTTAACATGCAAATTTTCTGATGTATATATAAATTGTATATAATTGTCTTTTTGTACACTATCAGTGAACATGTAGATGTTGAAATCAAAGACACAGTATTATTTGCAATCTATTCAGTAAGTGAAATATTTAGGTGCAAATCTAATAAAACATACAGGACTAATATACTAAAAATTGTACAATACTGATGAAAGAAATCAAGACATGCGTGGATTAGGAGAGGCAACAATGCAAGGATGACTATTTCTCCAATTTGACATAAAAATTTAATTTAAATTAATGACATATAAAAATCCCAGCAAGAATTTTTATAACTAAGGACTAGATTATTCCAAAATTTATAAAGAAATGCAAAGGAACTAGAATATGTAAAATAATTTTGAAACAGAATAAAGTGGCAGGTATCAGTTTACCAAATCGTGTTATTTGCAGAAGAATAGATACACACCAATCAATAGAACACAACTGAAAAACAATAAATAGACAAACGTGACAACTGACCTTCTTTTTACAAAAAAGCAGCATCAATTCAATGGAGAAAAGATGTTGCTTGAGAAATTGGAAAATGTTGCTTGAGAAATTGGAAAAGGCTGGAAAATATGAAAAAATTAAGTCTTCCTTCTTATACAAAAATTAACTAAAAATGCATCATGTGCATTAGGTATAAATACTAAAACCATAAAATATAAATGTCAAAGATAAAACTAAAAATTTTCAGAAAAAGCATAAGGGAAAATCTTTGGAATTTAGGTTTAGAGAATAAATTCCTAGACCTTACATAAAGCATAATTCATTAAATAAAAGAAAAAATCTGATAAATTTGACTTTGTGAAAATTAACACTGTTCTGTGAAAATCTCTGTTAAGAGCTATAGTCTGGGAAGAGGTATTTGCAAATCACATATCCAACAAAAGGCTAGTGTCCAGGAAAAATAAACACCTATCAAAAATTTACCAGTAAAAAACCAGAAGATTAATTAGAAAATGGGCAAAATACATGAAATTATATTTCACTGAAAGGATTACACATATGAGAGTAAGTTCATGAGAAGATTTTCAGCACCATTTGCCATAGGGTAATGCAAATTAAAACCACAGTGAGGTGGGCGTAACAGAGTGATGGGCATTAAGGAGGGCATGTGATGTGATGAGCACTAGGTGTTATATGCAGCTAACGAATTACTGAACTCTCTATCTGAAATTAATGATATCGTATACACTGGCTAATTGAATTAAAAAGACAAAAAAATAAGAAAAAGGAAAGAAAACTACAATGAATGTCACCCACTCCACTCCCTATGTGAATGCCTGTAATAACAACAGGTGATTCTACCACGCACTGTGATAATGTAGAGCAGCTGGGTCCTCCATAATGACCGGTGGAAATACAAAATAGTACAGTCAATCTGGAAAACTGACAGTTTCTTATAAAACTTAACATTCAACTACCACGTGCGTGATCCAGTAACTGCATTCTTGGACATTTATCCCCGGGAAATTAAGACTTATTCACAGAAAACCTATACATAAATATACAACAGCAGGTTCATTCATAATAGTTAAAAATTGGAAGTAACAACCTGGATGGATGGCCTTAGGTGCAGGAATGTTTAAACAAACTGGTACATCCACATGATGGAATGCTACTAAGCAACAAAATGTAATGAACTATTGATAGGCATGAAAATGTGGACGGATTTCCAGAGAATTATGCTGACTTAAAAAAAAAAATCCCAATCCTAAATGGTTACACTGTAATTCCATTTATATAATATCATTAAATGACAACATTATGGGGTATGGAGAAAAGATTAGTGGTTGTCTGGGGTTCAGGAAGGCTGGGAAATTTAAATTGGTAGGGCTATGAATGGACAAGAAGACTCTTCCTGATGAAGGAAATGTTCCTTATCCTGACTACCTCTGTCAAAATCCTTGGTGTGATGTGATGCTACAGTTTTGCTCTATTTTACCAACGGTGGGGGTGGGGAGAGCTAGGTAGCAGAGGGTGTAGGAGGTCATGTTACCAAGGGAATAAAGTTCAATTTTCTTCCTCATAATTCAATGCTTAAACTAATACTCAAATATGACTAGATTTGATTCTCTCAAATGCTTGATAAAGTTTTAGGCAACACTTGGGATCCATGTAAACAGAACAGTTACTTAAAAAAAAAAAAAAAAAAAAAAAAAAACCTACCCCAGCTACAGAATCACTGTATAGGTGGCCAGGAACAAAAACCATCCTCAGTTTTCTATCATTTCTCCTTTTTATTATTGTAATGTGCCCTTTGCCATTGCTTTTGTAATGTGCCCCTCCCTTATACTACACTTTCTGGTCCTTTTTTTTTCCCCCCTGTCATCATTTCTGGTCCTGTGAACATCTTGGTGTACCAGAAAATTTTAGTATTTTGTGCCATTAGCGCTTCCCACAAAAATGCTTAAACTGTGTGACAATGTCCACCCTTTGTCACTTTGAGTAACTACATATCCTGACCTAAACCCCATCTCTCAATTCAATTCTGATAGCAAAATTCTGGCTGAAAACCAGGCCAGGCATGAACCAATTAGTTTCTGAGAAACTAAGGTTTCTACCCTTCCATGAAGCTTTTACTGAACACCCAGCTGGAACCATGATATCTCTCATTCAAAATTCTGTTACACTGTTCGCAGTTTTCACTGAATGAAACTTTAATGTGCTTAAGATCAGAATTTTATTTGCATAAATGTAGAAAACATGTATCTGATCCTTCCACGTAACCTATGAATTCACTGATACTCAAGACAAAATCTTACATTTCATCTTATCCCTCATAGTGCTTTACAATAGATATCAGATCAAATATTTGGTTTTTTACTGGTTGTTCTCAGAGAAGACATAAGTGTATCTCAGGTCCTCACATACACCTCTAATCAGTGCCTGAATTTCCTCTACTTATTTGTTGGCTAATTCAATCCATCCTGAACATTTACAGAGATGTAAAACATAGTTTCAAATAATATAGGAAATATATTCATCTCTTAAACAAGTAATAGAGTTCTAATGATTTTATCTTAACACAATGATTCAAAACTAGTGTCTTTTCATTCTGGAATATTTTCCAAATACGAAAATCACAATAATTGCTCAAATAATATAAGTCAAATGAAATAAGGGATACAATAAGATAGTTTCCTTACAAATACTAAGCAATTTTTTTCAGGTAAAATTTACCACTTATGTCATCAGTGCCTCAGACTGGATCAGAATAAGACATAGTCGGGCAAAGAAAATCTTCATTTATGAGAAAGAGAATAGTTGATAATGATCTGCTAGCAATAGCTTGTATTGATGAAACTTCTATGATTCAAGAATTCACACACTGGAGGGTGGGGGGATGGGTGAGTATGTGGTGGGGACTAAAGACTACACGGACCATGATGAGCACAGACTAATACACAGAACTGCTGAATCACATATTGTACACCCAAAGCTAATATAACACTGTATGTTAACTATACTGCAATAAAATAAAAAACTTAATAAAAATATTTAAAATAATGGACATATTATGGACTAATTTGAAACCACAGTAACTCAGTAGTTACTATTCTGCAGTAACTACTGTACTGCAAGATTGCCTTTGCATATGTAGCAAATAGAAATAGGATCAAAAGCTGGACCGTTAGACTTAGAGAGATTTCAAACAGATTCTTAATTTGGGTGATTATTGTTATCTCCATAAATAATGTAGAGACTTTTATATAAAATGGATCACACTGGTAAGCAGTTAATACTATTTTATAATGCAGATTTTTTGACAGTTCCAAAGAAACTTAGAAAAATGTCAGTTATACAATAGTTTTGAAACATAGTTTCACTAAAGTTCAGAATTTAAAGTCATAGGTGAGTTCTTTTCTTCTCTGTCTCTCTCCTTCTAAAAATAGTTAAAAACTTGGACAATAACATAATATTTCATTTATATATTTCCTTTATATTTTCAATTACTCTGCTTAAAATTACTATTAATTTTATGTGCTTAAACAAATATAATAATGAAGTGTCACCTGCTGAATAAATCAAGTTTATATGGTAATTGATTTTTCTGGGTTACTTGTGCTTACTTTCCTTTGACAGAGGCTGGTTTTGTATTTTCATTTGTCTTCTCATTTTCATATTATTGATTAAGATTGCTGGAAAAATTGGAATTGTTGTGGCTATTGTTTTATGGTATTAATTAATTTGATTTATGCATGGATTGCACTTTGAATAATTACATTATGACAAAACCACACTAATATAAATAAATCACTTTATTTGAATACACTACTTTTGGTGGTTGTAGTAAGTAAACCTCTCATTCCTTAAAAAATATGTGTGATTAGAACAAAATCAGTACCATATTTTTTCACTCTTTCCTACACATGACAAAATATTGTGCTTTTTTTTTTTTTACTATAATCAGTATCAAACTGAAAGAAAAAAAATAAAAACAAGAAACTAAAAATCCAACAAGGATGATCCCAGGCCTCAATGCTTAATGTTTTAATTAATGGCCCAACAAAAAAGTAAACATTTTACTTAGTATCAGATGAACTTCACAAACTCTAGGTTATAGTAAAGACACCTTCAGTAGTTTTCTGATACATGTGTGAAATGAAAATAAGCAGGAAAGCTAGGAATGACAAAATCCGGACTGAATATCTTCATAATAAAAATGACTATGAAAATAGCAGAGAGGTCTGTTTGGCAATGTGCAGTTATAACAGGAAAAAGCCAAGAATCCTAATATTTATTAAACAAAGACTTACTAATGCAATTGTGAAAAAATGGTTATCTGGGCATGAATAAATAGTGAGATAAAAGTTAGGAAATCTTAGTTTTCTAGTTATAGTTCGGCATTTATTTTATTCCAGATTAAAAAACTCTTTAAGTAAATCTAAGAATAAATTCTATAAACAATTTTAGAAAAGAAACTCTGAACACCACTTAGAATAAAAAAAAAGTAACAAATAAAGGTCTAAATGAAGAAAATAGGAGTTCATTTCCTTTTTAGAGTTTATTTTTCAAGTATAGGAAAAATGCAGTGCTATAAAATGTTTACAGACAAATTAAGAAATTACTGGAGAAAAAACGGGTTTAGGCAACAATATGTGGAACATTCATTAATACTGAAATTTTAGGACATTTCTCCAGAAAACGTAAATTTTTCTGCATTCTAGTGGGCTATTGAAAATAATGGTGGCCAGTGGGCTATTGAAAATAATATGGAGTCAAGTGATGTGTGCGTATTATGAGTGAGAAACTTGCTTTAACCTCTGAGGAGGGGGATAATTTCACTGAAGTGTATCCTAATAAGGATAACCTTCCTTATCCTTATTCTCAACAGAGACAAAGGGGAAAGCAATTATATAGATAAATGATGAAAGAGAATGAGTGTCAACTTAGATTTCTAAAGCCAGAGACTAGTTCTTTAAAATTTTTTTTAAAAAATGTTATTTTTCAGAAGAAAATCGGACAGAATTCAACTTCTGTAGGTAGATATTAGAGGGTACCTTGAGAAATAATTATAAAATACATATGGAAATGCAAAGAACCACAAATAACTAAGATATTTAATAAGAACAGACTGTGAGGGATTATTCTACTAAATATGAAGAATTGTAATAAAAGTACAGTAATGAAGAGAAATAACATAAAGAACACAGAAATAGATCCTTGTCTTTCCGGAAAGTTAATTTCTTTCAGAACAGAAGGGCTCTTCAAAGTGAAGAGTCAAGTGTGGACTTTTTAAAAATGATGCTAGAACAATAGGATAGATATATTAAAACAAACAAACAAACAAAAAACAAGAAACCTGAAACTTGATATTTATCTTAAACCATTGAACCTGAAACTTGATCTTTATCTTATACCATGTTGAACAGCAAAAAGAAAAAAAAATCTAACATAGAAAAGTCATGAACACTTTGCACAGTGGCAGTATCGTAGCCAATGAGGTTTATTCGAGGCGCGATAATTGCTAATTGAAAAGTCATGAACAAAAGCGCTTTTAGAATATAATTTAAGATCCAGTCCTCTTCCTCATTTCTTTATCCATTTTCCTTACTTTTCCATTTCTTCCTTTCAACCCCTTGTCTTTCCCTTCCTGAACAAATCTGACTAAAGCCATTAGGTGGGGCAGAAGATGGTTTCTGTAGGAGTGTGTGTGTGTGTGTGTGTGTGTGTGTGTGTGTGTGTAGGTGCAGGAGGGATGTGGGTCACCTGAAGAAGAAGAAGGGTACTGAAACAACCCATGTGAGAATGCCCATGTGGGGGGTTTGTGGATGAGTGCAGAGTGCTGTGTCAAATGCTGAGTATTAAATACACAGGCATGATGAGGCAGCCCTTTGTAGTTTAGTAAGAAGGGCTACTGTAAAGGAAAGTGATCTGGCATTGACTCAAAGCCTGCACAGGATTAGACTGTCCGAGCTGGGGTGGAGGCAGTATGGCCAGGTACAGGGTACTGGATCTCTGGGAGGGTGAAAAGGACACCACAGTAGGAAGGCAGTTTATTGGAGCCTAAATTGAATAAAGAAGATAACTCCCGTGAACCAGTGGTCTGTCATGGGGTGCTAGAATTCAAAAAGGTAATCCAACATGGAATGCAAGAATCCAATACAGTTGAGGAGAGTGCCTTCAGCCATCAGCACCCTCAGGATCTGGGACCATGAATTCTGCCATACCACTCTACTACTGGAAGCTACAAATGCCTGGGCAAGTTTCTTTCACTTCATGCTTTGGACCCCTGGAGGTTTAATGCTGTCCTTCATCAAATGCATGTGTGATGTGAGCGCAGACTCTACTACACACGGATTGGGTATCATAGCACAGGCTTTGTGGTAGTAAATTAGTTTTTTGAACTGTTGAAAGAAAGTGACCATTTCATTTCCTCCAAGGTAAAATCATCCCCCTCCACCCCCGTCAACATTACCCTGTTTCTCTGAAAGGGCTTCCCCAAATAGTCATGCAGAGATTTGATTTAATTTGTTCAGTCCCAGGAAAATTGTACCTTTGGGAAACCTATTTGGCAAGAACAATTTAGATTAATATCCTACATTGGAATTAGCTTCTGAAAGTAAAAGTGATAGCCTGAACTACATTCCAATAATTTCAGAGTTTCATACTGAAATACAGACTGTTCTCTAAATTAAAACAATATGAAAATTGTTCAATAGTTCTTATTTTGCTTTCTCAATTAGTATTAATACAGTTGACTCTTGAACAATGCGGCGGCTAGAGAAGCTGACTCTGCATCGCCAAAAATTCATGAACAACTCTGACTCCCCTGAAACTTAATACTAATACCCTACTGTTGACTGCCCTACCACTGACATAAACAGTTGATTAACACATATTTGGTAATTTATAAGTATTACACACTGCATTCTTAAAGTAAGCTAGAGAAAAGAAAGTATTTGTTAAGAAAGTCATAAGGAAGAGAAAATACATTTACAGTACTGTATTGTATTTATTAAAAACAATTTACATTTAAGTAGACCCACACAGTTTAAATCTATGTTGTTCAAGGGTTAACTGTATTTAAATTTTTTTTTTCTTTAAGTAACTCTACTCCACACATGGGGCTCGAACTCAAGACCCTGAGATCCAGAGTCACATGTTCTCCCAACTGAGTCAGACTTAAGGGTCTACTGTATTAATTAAAAGCTGTAACTGGAATTGAGTGAACTGAAGTGCTATAGTAGGTTGCTATATACGATGTTGCAATGACAGATTTCTATAAAGTACTGAAAGTGATGATAATAAATATATATATTAAGAATTATGCTTGGGTGCCTGGATGGCTCAGTGGGTTAAGCCTCTGCCTTCGGTTCAGGTCATGATCTCAGGGTCCTGGGATCGAGCCCCACATCAGGCTCTCTGCTCTGCTCAGCAGGGGGCCTTCTTCCCCTCCCCCCTTTGCCTGCCTTTTTGCCTACTTGTGATCTCTCTCTCTCTGTCAAATAAATAAACAAAATCTTTTAAAAAAAATCATCCACACATCCCATGCTTGGAAATACATATATATATATATATATATATATATATATATATATTTATTTTTATTTATTTATTTATTTATTTATTTATATTTTTTTGCCAGTAAAGGACTCAAGAATGAGTTTTATAATGTATATCACTAATAAACACAACCAAATTCTGACTGGTAGCACTGTTCATATGAAAAAGATGAAATATTCTTATAACAAAATTATGAAAATTTTGAAATAATTAAATATTTCTATTTTTCAAATAGTTCTTTTATACAGTAAAACTCTTTTCACTATTCTCTTTCAGTATTATACAGTAAAATGTTTAACTATATTTCTGGAAAGCACACACAGACAGAGTGAGATAAAATATTACACATCTATCAAAATCAATATAATGAAGGCCTGACAATATCAAGTATTGGTGGCTATCTAAAATAAGAGGAATTTTCATATCCTGCTAGTGGAAATATAACTGCTGTTATCTTTTTGAAATTAGTTAGGCATCATATATTAACGCTGAAAATCTATATACCCTATGAGCCCAAAATTCCACTCTCAGAGGTAGTCACACAAGATGTGGGTATGTATGTGAACTAAGAGAAGCGTGCAAGGTTATGTACATAATGAATGCAGTCATAGAAAGAATCAGTCTATGATTTCTAGCAATCAATGATTCAATGAATGAATTTCAGATTTGGAGAATGTAAAATAATGACAGAAAAAGTGAACATATGGTAGAATCTAAAACAAGCCTATAATGAAAAATTTAGGATCTCAGAGTAAAAAGAACCACTTTATTTTTAAAAGATTTTATTTTATTTATTTGACTGACAGAGATCACAAGTAGGCAGAGAGGCAGGCAGAGAGAGAGCATGGGGGAAGTAGGCTCCCCGCTGAGCAGTGGGCCCCATGCAGGGCTCGATTCCAGGACCCTGGGATCACGACGACCTGAGCCGAAGGCAGAGGTTTTAACCCACTGAACCACCCAGGCGCCCCAAGAAGCACTTTTTACGTATTTGAAGGATTGTTAAATAGAGAGTTTTAGAAGATGGAATATAAAGTAAATCCAAAAAACCACAAAACCCCTGTGCCTGACTTCTACTCTTATTGTGAGATTTGTAAAATGCCCCTGCCTGACACTGGACCTCCATTTGGGTCTTGCCAATCCAATAACCATGTTCTTGTAGTTCTGAACCCCAATGAGCTCATCGTGATCTATTCCTGACACGATCTGAGAAGTACTCCTCATAATTCTGACAGTTCTCCCTTCTGCAAAATCACATATGGGATTCCTCGGTAGGAATTCATTAAGGAGACGCTTTCTCCATTTGGAAATCAGTCTGACGAAGAAGTTTTAGGAGTAAGTGAACTTTAGAGAGGAGGCAAAACGTTGTAGTAATCACAATATTGTATGTTAACTCTTCATCACAGTCAGGCAAGGAACAAGCGGCAGTCCCCCCACCCCCCATCCTCTCTGGTTCCAGCATGAAGGTATTCCTCTCATCAAGCAAACTTCCCAAACATCCGGCTGTCTCATGTCACGTTGGCCAAGAATTCTTTATCCTCTTCAGAACGACTTGGAGAGATTCTCTCACCTGAAGGAAGAGTCTAGGAGCCCTACAATCTGACTGACCCATGGGAAATCATATTCTCTCAGTTTTACAGACCAGGTCCAACCAGTTGTCTATAAATCTCAGGCAGCTTTTGTGACCACAACACTCTGCAGGACCCTCACACCTACATTTGGGTATATTGTATTGGCTTCCCATAAAACTGTTCTCACTGATTTGAAAGTTTATTGGCTTATATTGAAGGCTACTCTAAAAAACAGTCCTATAAAATTCACTATAGAGATGATGAGAATATTGCTTCTTCAGTCACACAGTTTCTTTTCCCCTTAACCCCTCACTTCAGTTAGGGTATCTTGAGATTAATTTCCCTCCAGTGTAAGTTCACAGAACAGCTTTAGTTCTTGTAAGCAAGTAGTTGTTGTTTGTTTGCTTTTTTTTTTTTTTAATCTTATGGACACAGTTATTCAGATAACTGAAAGATTTCTCTTTCTTTGCTAACAAGGAATCATAGAGCCCAACTAACAGTTCACATACAATCATGGCTAGGCTATAATGGCAAGCACAGGCTTTTTTTTTTTTTTTTTTTTTTTTAAACTATCTTTTAATCCACACCTTCTTGTTTTCTGTCTTTCTGCTTACAATTAAAGATATGCCACACTGTTTACAAATTTCTGTAAGCCACTATCCTAAGAAAAGGAAAGCATAATTCAATAAATGACATTCTTTGTTCTTACATGTAGTTTTTCATGCTCATTGCATTACCTGTTTAAAAACTGAAAATAAAACAAATCATGTATCTTATAATTCAAAGTAAAATTTAAATAGAAATGAACCTTTTATATACTTACAAGGCAATATTTATAATACATAGTATTTGCTAAATATTTATGAGTAAAATATTCCAAATTGAATACAAGGTCATCAGTTTTTTGTTTTTTTTTTTTTTAAGATTTTATTTATTTATTTGACAGAGAGATCACAAGTAAGCAGAGAGACAGGCAGAGAGAAGGGGGGGAAGCAGGCTCCCTGCTGAGCAGAGAGCCTGATGTGGGGCTCGATCCCAGGACCCTGAGATCATGACCTGAGCTGAAGGTAGAGACTTAACCCACTGAGCCATCCAGGTGTCCCAGTTATCAGTTTTTCTAATTCATTTCAGGAAGTTCACCTCTTACAAACCTGAACATTTGATGACGTGGCACCATAAGTAACACCACAGCACCAGATACAGGAAGAATGGAACCTTAGTAACTCTCAGGTTGGAGGAAAACAAAGGCAAGAACACAGATGATTTTAAAAATAAAATCACAGACATATAGTTAATCACAAGTGCTCTTCCGATCTGTGTCATAAGCAGATGATAAACTTTCCTCTCCGGTTTTCCTTAACCAGTAAAATTATTTAAAACAATTATATACACATGATAATCTCAAACGAAACTCCAGTAAATTTCCAAGTCAGAAATTAGCCAGTCTTTATTTTCTGTGAGTAGCGCAGTAAATTTACAGTAGTAACAGAAGCAAAACCAGTTTACTAACAAATAAAACCACAACAAATGAAAAGGAAAACAGCACACTGTCCCAAACCAACTTGCAATAAAACAGAAAAAAGTAAAAATAAAAAGTTGTAAACCTGTGGTATTTTTTTGCTCTTTGAAACACATCAATACTACATATATTTTAAATAAAAGATTCAACATAGCTAATGCAGTATTTAATTTTTAAAATTTTATAAGACAATTTTAATAAAAACAGAAAAAGATTAATAATTGGATGTGATTTTTACATTAGAAAGGTATTAGAAAGCAGATACAGCAACACTTTTTAAAAAGATTTATTTATTTACTTGAGAGAGAGTGTGTACACAGAAAAAGAGGAAGAAGCAGACTCCCTACTGAGCAAGAAGCCTGATGCGGGCTCAATTCCAGGACCCCAGAATCACGACCTGAGCTGAGGGAGAAACTTAACTGACTGAGCCTCCCAGGAATCCCACAATACTTTCTTATTCAAAAATAAATGAGATCTTTTAAAGATTGAAATATTTATTTCTGAGAAATTATAAATTCAAGAAGAAACAGAGTACTCAAAGTGTATGTATACAATAAATATGGCATTCATAAATTAATTCTGTTAAACAGTTGTATCCAAAAATGGCACCATGAAATTTTTCTCATACTTTTAAAGTGCCAACTTTTAAAGTGCCATTTTCATGTCAAATAATCTAGTCTAACATAAATAAAAAGGTGAAATGCTTTGCGATTAATTTTATGATCATAAATCCCAAATAGCAAAGCCTGATCATATATTTTAATATAATCTGTAATGTTATAACTGGTAATAAAACACAAAAACTAATATTATAAATTCATCTCATATTATGAGCATTCAGGCAAATAGTATCAGAAAAAATACTTGCAACCTAATTCAGCAGTATACTGAACAGTTTACTATCATCAAATAAGGCTTATTATAGGCTAGTTATAAAGCCAATTGCTATAATCAACTCCAGCAATAATTGAACAGAAATAATTAACAGACTGTAACTAATAAAATCCATCTTGGTGGGGGTTTAAAAATAAGTTCATACAATTTAACTTTATTTGTTCCAAAATATTTTATAAATAATAAATGAAAGGTACTGTTTGTCATGTTAAACATATCTAATCAAAACATCATTCATATCACTAAATATATTTCTATTAGAATCTGAAATTAACAATTAACAATAACATTAATGTATATTGAAACATATTGAAGATAAACATATATTTGTTTCTCAAAATGTGAAGACTGCATGAATCTAATAAAATATTCTTATGGACATTTTCAACTAACTTATTTTCATTATAACATTATTTTAATGTGGCAAATTTAAAAGTACTTTTAAACTAATTCTCCTGACTCTTTTAGAAGTGCAAAACCCAAGTAAATCAAATACAAAGTAACAGAATGTAAGATATCACCACCAATTTCATGTGAAAGGCAGTGTTAATTTGATGAAACATAAACATCTTTATAAATAAGTAGGAGAATAGCCACTACTGGCAAAATTTCCTCAACGTTCAGCACTTCTACATAAATACCTGCTAAGATTATTTGAATAACTCATTATTATTCTATAACTTTTTCAGGCCAAAAGATTTTTAAAAACATCAATGACGTAGTCCTTTCTTTTCCCGTGAGTCACTGGTAATTACATAGTATACTACTGTGTCACACAGTGTCCTGTTCATGTCCTGGCAAATCCATATATAATTTTTTAAATGACTTAAGTGACTGTACCTTAATATTTAAAAATAGCCTTTTAATTTTGAATTGTTACTGAACATGTCTTTGTATGTAGTTAAGTAATTTAGATAAATCTACATAAATCTGGGGGCCCATAGGGACCATGATTGCCATTTGGAGATTAAAATGTGTCAGTCTAACCAAAACATTCATACACTAAAATAACATATTAAAAGTCAATCACTTACCTTTTAGCGTTTGCCTGCATCACCGTGATCAACATCTGTAGACGGTTTTGCCAATCTGTCTGGAAACACAAGTAAAACAACTAAAAAGTATTATGCTTAAGAGGGCTCAGGAAGACAAAACTACATCCTAATGCTGAAATTATGTGTCCTAAATGCTTTTTTTCACTACCTATCTTTTCAGTGGTAAAATACAAAACTCCCAGCCACTTAATGACAGGAGTTCTGTGGCAAATTAAGTCTATTTGTTTCCATTTATTTCACCTTACACTGCACAGTGCCATGAAAGAATGCTATATTTCATTTACTAATCCACGACTTTAAATTGCTTGGAACAAGACAGACAAAGAAATTGTGTGGGGATTTACTCTCATTGCCTTGGGAAGAATCAAATCCTTTTTATAAATTGGAGCTAATAGTGGTCACCGTATAGTGTAGTTCAAAATCATTAGGACTGTGTTACATGACTCTAGAGTATAGTATATTTTTAAACACTAAGTCTGCAGTCTTAATATTTTATGAATATTTTATTTTATAAGTTGTAATTTATGAGTTTTCATAACCTATGAAAAGACCTTAGAGGTACATAATATTGAATGGTTGTTCATGAAAAATTGCATATTTGCGAATTCATCAGTGAACTAAAGTAAAGGAGGAAAATAAGTGAAAAGGCTCAAGACTGGAAGTTAGGAATGTGAGTAATGGTCCTGTGACTCCTGTTTATTAACTAATTGGGTTTCCTTAGCTGAGTCACTTTGTTTGGATTCCGGTGTCCTCATCTGACACAAAGAGGTTGGGCAGGAACCTCCAAAGACTCCCAAGTCTAAAATGCTGTTTTCTATTGTGGTGTTAATTCGACCATATTTGCATTGATAATTATGTTGCACATGTACTCCAGGCTACTAAAACCTGCCTATCCCCCAAGCTATGGCTCCAAGAACATTTTATCCAGCAAAACTTCTTTAATCATTCAGACAAAATTAAAATACCTTCTCTTTAAACTTCTACAGTTTGCACATTATAGTATATCAGAGTTTTACAGTAGTCATATGACTAGTATGGTACTTATCAGTTCATTTGTCTTGATTCCATCGTAGAAGTCGGGAAATATTTATTATTCGTTTTGGTGACTCCCTTTCTTCCGCATCACTCCTCACCCAAGGACCTTAAAAAATGCCCCAGGTACATGAATGGTATAGTAAAGTTTCAGCAGAAGTGCATTGGACAAAACCAGGGAACTGGACTGTCTCAAACTTAAATCTTATTGAGCCTGAGAGCTACTGGGTCTTCCTCCTAAGTTACTCGGTCATTTGCCCTTATCAGTTCTTTGGATATTCCCTGGAAATCCCATTCCTGAATAAGTCATCACTGATTGCTGAACTCACTAATGGTACTGTCCTTCCAGTTTGGAATTTGCTATCCATTATCCCAACTTAGAGCTCCACATCTCTTTCACGGACCAGGTTTCTCTCTTTTTGTCAGAAACTTTGACAAGGCTCTTTGACAGTGTTTCCACATGAGGACAAAAACTTTTGAACCATTCGGAAGAAAAAATAAAATTAAAAATTTTGTATTTTTCTTTTTTAAAAGATTTTATTTACTTATTTAGAGGGAGAGAGCATGTGACAGGGTGTGAGAGAGAGAGAGCACAAGCAACAGGAAGGGAGGGCAGAGGGAGAAGCAGACTCCACGCCAAACAGGGAGCCCAGTGTGGGACTAGATCCCAGAACTCCAGGATCATGACCTGAGCCAAAGACAGACACTTAACCTACTGAGCCACCAAGGTGCCTCAACTTTTGTATTTTTCATCAAAAAATTTGCCAGAAACTTTGAGATGGACAGAATTCTTTTTCAGTATTTTCCCCAATAGGAAAGGCTGTTTTAACCATTTGGAAGAAAAAGAATGAAAAAATATGTATATCTGGGGAATGGCCTTCAAATCACTTCATTGTACCTTTACCAGAGCATTGATCACACTTCATTTTAATTGCATGTTGATTTTTTACTACCCACTGGACTATGAATTTCTAAGGGCAGGGATTTTTGTCTTTTATCTGTGTTTACTCAGTACTTACCATAAAGCCTGCCAGAGCACCCCCTAGAGCACACAACAACTGAATAAACAAGCTCTGGGCCAGGGCCTGCGTGGAATACAGGGAAACTATAAACTGTGGCTGATGCCTTAGAAAACCTATTTATGATGACAATCTAGGATGTGTCAAATATGGCAACAGAAAAATCATTGAGCAATTCCTAGATCTTGTTATCTTTGAGGAAATAAAATCCTCCTGCTAGTACAAACCTAAATATTCAGTGAAGAAGTGACAGAAACCCGTAAAAAGCACGAGGATGTTAAAAAAGACTTAATTAACTGAGCCTATAGTACTACTTCTGCACATCTCATGGTATTCCAGAATGCTTAAAAATGTTAAAATGATATATAGAGAAAAGAGAGACAATAAATTAGTCGGATTAAAGAGATAGCACACAAACTGCCAGGTAAAGGCATAGAAAGAAACAAATCAAATCTAATGGCATTCTTTTCAGGGAATATTGATACAAACATAAATTATAAGTTCATGAAGTGTTTATTAAAATTCTGCTCTACACGGCATTACATACCGTATGTGTGTAAATGTTAGTGATAACATATTTTACTACTCCTCATCTATTATCTTCAAAACTAGGTATGTATTTTTATATGTTGTACACACTAAGAAATACAATAGGCAAATTTGATCTTTGTAGGAATTTCCTTGTCGGTACTGATAATTATACTCTTTCCAAAGATAATTCCTTTTAGGATTTGTGTATGTATGTTATAGTCAGATCATATATATCTATATATATGGAATATATAGATATAGGTATATATTCCTTGAGTACAATTATCATGATTTTATGTTTTATGTTTTTCTAATCTATATTATGTGAAAATATAAAAGGGAAATTTTCCAGTCTAAAATTTGAGATCTTTAATGTATTTGATATTAATAATATGCTTTACTTTTCAAAGCTAAGCCCACCAGTATTTTCTATTCTGTATACTCCACAATAATATCCAATTCAGTTTTTTCTAATTAATTGCTCTTAGTTGATGAACAGGTTAAAGGCTGATTGAGTTTCCTCAAATAATATTTATATTTATAGGAGTACTACATGATTTATATTTATAAATATAAGTATAAATATTTATTTATTTATTTATTTATTTATGGGAGTACTGCATGAGAAAAAGCCTGAAACATTAACATTATTAAGGTAACTTCCTATTAGTTTAGAGTAGGTAAGCATTTTCTTGAAGTACCACAATAAAAAAAAAAATCAGGAAAAATGATTTTCCCATTTCATTTCAGTTTCTAACCTCCATCTTAGAGGTCAGAGCCATCTTCCAAAAGCAGGATCCTTGAATTTATTTTGACTGCCAGAGTTTACACATTTCATGTGCATAAAGTGCTAACAGGTGAATAAGTAGAGGAAATTCTTTATCATTAAGATTGTTATTACGGTATTAAACCTTGCCGTTTTCCAGACACTGCACTGAATACCTTATGATCAATTTGCTCCTTTTTACCATTTATATATTTACAAATGTTAGAAAAAATTATATAATTTGGTCAACGTGACACAGCAGAATCGAATTTAAGATAGTTTCTATGTCTTCAAGCCTGTACCTCACAGACCACTCCATGAAATTCTATTCTGGTAAGACACACTGTAAATATCTCATTTTTATAAGGTGAAAGGGACATGATGATGCTTTTTGCAGGAAAGGAAGCATACCAAAGATATTCATAACACTGTCATGGACTAGTCTGAGAATGAGTTTGGGAATAATGAAAATTTAGAACCACATGAGAGTCTATGTATAGACATACACAGAAACAGTTAATCATCACTAGGGGAAATCATTTGGATAGGAAGAAATCCATATAGAAATCACACATTTAACTTCTTAATTCCCTTAGGAATAATTCATAGAGAGTGTATTTCTGGATATTCTTTAAAATCCAAGCTTTTCAGGGAATCTGGATGGCTTGGTTGGTGAAGCGTCTGCCTCGGGCTCATGTCATGATCTCAGGGTCCTGGGATCAAACCCCACCTTGCACTGGGCTCCCTGCTCAGTGACGGAGTCTGCTTCTCCCCTCTCCTTCTGTCCTTCTCTCCATTCGAGTGCTCTGTCTCTCGCTATCTAACAAATAAATAAACTCTTAAATAAATAAAGTCCAAGCTTCTCTGGACTTTGTACCAGTATCTACTGTGTACTGTCAAAAATGAATTTATTTTTCTTAGCTTAGTACATAGATAATGGGGCTTGAAATGAATTGATTCGGCATCAACTTTTCTAACCCTGTGTGAGGCAGACAAGGAAACAGGCCCAGTGGGGCTAACAGCGGCAACCCCGAACGGAGGAAAGCACTGTCTTTAATAATTGGAAAAGGAGAAGTCCATTCTCAGCTTGGGGCTGCCTCTATATGTTCCAGTTCCTTCATATGAGATATTAATCTTATTTCATTTTTCTTATGAGGTATCAATGGATTGCTCATAAGTTTTCTATCAAAATGCCAAAGAGCTATACAAAAATGAAGTTTTAAATTTTCTGCTGGGCAACACAGCTCCTGGGCGGCAGAGCAGAGGTGCTGGTGACAAGGGGAGTGGTGTGGGTAGGGGAATCCATCCTGCCACTCAAGATCTCCCTAGAACAGCCCTCAGGCAGGCCACTGAAGACCAAGTCATGTGCACTACATTCATATGATTATTTCATGAACTGAATTATGGTGAGCAATTTCTTTCAAATCAAGTGATTAATTATCAAGTGGCCATTGAGTCTAAACACTGGAATTTATTGTGAAGGCAAGTTTAAACTGAACTACCATGCAATCTCCTGGAGACAGACTGTATTTCTTCTCTGTGCAGGGTATGGTAAATAAGAACATGATCTGGAGTCAAACAGATGAAAATAAAATTCTGACTCCATCATATATCTATCTATCTATATATATATATATATATATATATATATACATACATATTAGGAAAGGCTACTTAATCTAGATATTTGTGTTTTAATTTCCTCTTTGTAAAATAGGGGAAATTATAAGTCTCAGCCCAATGTGATGGAGGAAGGTCTAGTTACATAATATATGCAAATTATGCAAAATAGAGCAGTACCTAGGATGAAGTATCTGTATGTTAGCTAGCAGTAGTTGCCCAAAACAACCATGGCAACGCATAGACCCAAGACGCCCACTTTTTGTTTTAAGGCGTTTCTTCTTTTTTGAGGTTGCATTAATAACACAGGTTAAGCTAAGGGGTGCCTAGGTGGCTCAGTGGGTTAAGCTTCTGCCTTCAGCTCAGGTCATGATCTCAGGGTCCTGGGATCCAGCCCCGCATCGGCTCTCTGCTCAGCAGGGAGCTTGCTTCCTCCTCTCTCTGCCTGCCTCTCTGCCTACTTGTGATCTCCCTCGCTCTGTCCAATAAATAAAGTAAATCTTTAAAATAAGTAAGTAAATACATACATACATACATACATACATACATACATACATACATAAAAATAAATAGTATATCTCACACATTTTGGTTCCCGGAACTTTTTACACCCTTAAAAATCATTAAGCACCCCCAAACAACTTTTGCCTGTTTGCTTTTTTTAATCTATTAATATTTAGTGAATTAAAAATAAAACCTGAGAAATCTGAAAAATATTTTAGTTCATTTACACATTAATTTATAATATATTAAGAAAAATAACAAATAATTGCATTGTCTAATACAACAATTACTGTATCATTTTTGCAAATTTTTAAAATACTTAGTTTATTAGAAGGCAACTAGGTTTTCATATTTGCTTCTGCATTGAATCTGCTGTAATATATTTCAGTTAAATATAAAGAGTAAATCTGGCCTAATGCAAATACGTTTTTTGAAATGGGAAGAAAATGTAAAAGCCTTTTGAGATAATTATGGATATTATTATTACTTCCGTAAATACGAATTGCAATGTAGAAAGAATCTTAAATCACATTGAGGATCCTTTTTGTATGCTGCTATGTTATTTTTTGTATGCTTCTATATTAATCCAATATTCTATCTTTTACTTCTGCATAATTTCAAAGTACCATGCATTATTTCAAAATATTGTGCAACTTTCCATAAAATACCACTTCACTGAGTAATACATACCTATTAAATTGACATGATTTACTATGTAGTACATTTTTAAAAACACATTTGTTAATACACCACAGATCTCATGAGAAAAATCTTTAGTGTTGGGAAGATGTCAAGCTCACATGGAAAGATACTATTTTACCAAAATTTGAATATTCTCTTGAAAGTCTGAATGTTATCATTGAGAAAAATACTGTCTTTTTTCCTTGAGCTGACATTAATTTTTGAGAATCAGCTACCAAATACTCATGTCTAAATAACAGTGTTTTTATTTAAAGTGAAAATAACAGTGTTTTTAATGCAAAATGACTTTTTGTGGAAAAAAACCCAGCTAGTTCAACTCTCAACTTAATCACACAAATACTTTCTTTATTATATTATGTTATGTTCACTTAGCCAACTTATAGCACATCACTAGTTTTTGATGTAATGCTCAGTGATACTTTTGGCTCAAGAAAGTTATTTGAAATTGGGCATTGAGCAGAAATGACTTCTTTCCACTTCTGATATCTTCAGTTAGAATATTAAGAGACTTGTATTCAAAAGCTGAGATTTCTAAAAATGAGTATTTTTTTGCTGATTGATCAAAGCATTCTTAAATAAAAGCTGCCTCTTTTAAAAATATATTATTATATGCTGGTGAATATACAATGATAACTAGTTAGGTTTGATTTCACTATCTTAATTCATGCTAACGCACTAGCAGTTTTACCCATGATTGTTTTGCACCACGAAAAAAAGTATCAATTCAGATGAGATGGCAAAAAGTGTTTTGGCATATTGTGGAAAATATTTGATCATAGAGAAACCTCTGAAAGATCGTGGGAACCCCTGGGGTTTTGTGGGACATTTTCAATGAACTGTTTTCTTTTTTTTTTTTTTTTTTTTTAATTTTATTTATTTATTTATTTGACAGAGAGAAATTGCAAGTAGATGGAGAGGCAGGCAGAGAGAGACAGAGGGAAGCAGGCTCCCCACTGAGCAGAGAGCCCGATGCGGGACTCGATCCCAGCACCCTGAGATCATGACCTGAGCCGAAGGCAGCAGCTTAACCCACTGAGCCACCCAGGCGCCCCTCAATGAATTGTTTTCTTACAGCAAGATCTGAGCAAACAGCATCTTCCCTAGCATATTTCCTTTTAAAACCTGCAATTATTTCAGAATTCCTATAGACAGCTTGTAAAATATTCCTGGAGAATGTTCAAATTAAAATAAGGGAATTTAGTATGTCAAAGATTAAATAGTTTGCCTAAGTCACCAAAAAGACTAATAATAAAACTAAGATTTATGTCTTCTAAAAAACTCAGTTTCCTCTCCTATACATTTCTTCTTCATTTTGCCTCATAAAATAAAGTTTGCCATGGCCCTGATTCTTTCTAAAATGTTTTCAGCTTTTGACAAATCATTGATAGAAATCGTTTGGATTCAGAAATTGCATAGCCTTGAGATTTTAAGTGATCACAAATTCGTAATAGATTTGAGAAAGAATGTGAAGAAAATATGATATAACTAACAGGAGAAAACACTGAGTAACTCTCAAAAAATATCAGACTATATCTCAAATAAGTAAATAAAATCTTTAAAAAATCAAACTATACGTAAGATGCATTTTTGGGCTACGTGTTTTTAGTATAACAGAATAATACATAGTATAAGAATAATAAACTTTAATTTTTGCCAGCTATATGCATTACCAATCATTTATGGCTATCTGCCTTCTATTTAAACCAGTTAAAGTATTTAAAGCTATGTTTTTTAAATAAAAAATGGTTATTTTAGAAGGACTGTAATTTTGCATTTAAAGTATTGTTGCAAACACACCAGTTAAAAGGAAAAGCATTACTATTGTTATTTCCAAACAGTTTTTCCCATGTATCCTTCAATATCATTCATCAAATACTTAGGGATACTTAAGTTACAAGACTAAAAATATTTAGTTAGGAAGGAGTACATGTATATCACTTTTGGCAGTAAAGGAGCTGCATATTGACAAATTTATTGTTCTTCAAATTTCAAGAATTTTGGCCCAAAATAAAGTCTGAGACTTATATCTTTTCTGATTAACTAGAAATACAACATTTCATATGATGTGTTCTATGATATTTTTTGAACATGGCTTTAAAGGCTACATAGCCTTGATCTCTGTAGCCCTTCATGCCATACATAGTTTTTTTCATATAGTTTTTTGTTTAATAAATGCTGGTCAAATGGAATTTTTCAATGTATATTTAGAACTCCCTATTTTCTTGGTAGAATAATGTTCATATGACCTATGAAAGATGGAGAGTAAGATGAAGAATGGATCATTTAGATTTCATTTTCTAGAGCACATGGCCTTTTTTATATGCCAACATAATGGATCCATGGGTGCAGGGAAGCTGGGGAATTTTTCTCCTGGGTCTGTTTCATATTTATCATCTATGTTGTCACTAGGTACACAAGGTCTATGCACTTTGTAAGAGGATTTCTGCCTAGAGAGCTATATGTTATTTTTCTGCTAAGATGATCAGTATAAAAATGACGAAGTGTTTTCAGCCAGAGTTTAAAAGTAGTTCCTGAAACTAGATCATGTTGTTCTCAGTCTTAATGGAGCCGACAGTATATCTGATTGTTTAATGCTTATTCTCCTTGTATAGAGAAGAAAGCCCTGAAGACTCACTTGGTCTAAAATTAATTAAACTGGGGTGCCTGGGTGGCTCAGTCATTAGGCGTCTGTCTTCGGCTCAGGTCATGATCCCAGGGTCCTGCGATTGAGCCCCATATCAGGCTCCCTGCTTAACAGAAAGCCTGCTTGTCACGCTCCCTCTGTCCCTGCTTGTGTTCCCTCTCTTGCTGTGTCCCTCTCTGTCAAATAAATAAATAAAATCTAAAATAAAATAAAATAAGCAGAGGAAAGGCCAGTTTACCATCTATATGAGTGAAAAGACTGCATGGATAAGCTACTGCCCAATCTACAATTATATTTATATAGCCTAATAGAGCAGTGGCATTGTATTTGTTTCTAGAGACTGTGTCAATTAAGATAGTTGTAAAAATCACCGTGAAGTGTCCTGATAGCGCTAGGAAGGATATTGAAAATACACTGTCAATCTTGTTACCATTCATGAAACATTTCAACCTAATAATATTTTTAGGTGACCCTCTGCCATATTTCTCTAACACACAATGAAGATGACGATGACAAAAAAGGTGCTATTGCGCATGAGCACTTATTATACGCCAAACAACCATGCATGCATGATCCCTGTAATCCTCACGATGATCTCTGGGAAGAAACCATAATACACAACGCACAGATGAGAAGGTGTGTCTCAGGGAATTTAAACAACGTTCCAAGGTCATGTTAAATGTCACTAGTAAATGACAAAACTAATATTCAAACTCAAGTCCTGACTGCAAAGTCCAAGTACATTATCATCAAGCAATGGAGCCTCCTCTACTGTAAATGATTCGCATGGACAAAGCTGCTTCAGAACTGGGAGTTGTGAATGAAGTTGATTGTAACAATCAAAACAAACTTGTAATGTCTAGCTGTGTACTCTCATACTGTGCTTACATTAAAGATGGCTTAGATGGTCTTTTCAGTCAGCCAGATGACCCAAACAGCATCACAAAGTTTGATGAAGGCCTGTTCATCCAGGGGCCCTTTACTACTTCCCAAAACATAATCTGCTGTCAGTATAGATGAGGCATTGATAAAAAAAATAATAATAATGAAAGAGTATACTTATATCCACCCAATGGCAAGCACGTTTGTGACCTCTATTGTAGTATTTGAGCAGACTCAGTCCATGCTTACATTGAGATCTGTCACAGAGTAGAACACTAGTCAATTTCCTTCTTGGATTTACCAGCTAAACAAGTTCCTTCTGTGCTTAGGCAGCAGGCACAGATCAGTTTACAGGGCCTATAAAGTGAAAGCTCACTCAGACTGATTTTTTTCTTTCCTTACTTAAGATAGTAAGATCCTTTTCTTACTTAAGATAGGAAAATTTTAAAAATTACCAATTTGAACTGTTAAAACAAAAGTACTGTTGTAACCATGGAGGAAATCCTCAAAATGTTTCTACTCTCCAAGTATTTACCATGCTACACATTTAAGAATATATATTCGAAAACTTAAATTTGAAAGAAGTAACACATATGGAAGAAGAGTTAAATAGCCAACAAAGTTCTCACTATTCTTAAAACCTTCTAATAAATCCTCACTGCAAGTTAGAATAGAATTTAAATGTTAGTTGGCCTAAAAGGCTGGCCTGACTTCTGTTTATTACTCCAAATTCACCTGATTCTGCCCATCTACCTACATTTGTCATCGTCTCCTTATACTGGCCCACTTTCTATCTTGAATACAGCAATCTCATTTCTGTCCCTGGGCCTTTGAATATTCCACTCTCTCTCCCTGAAAGCTACTCCAATGTGTACTTATCATTACAGTTTATATGAATCACTTGGGTTAAATTACATCTAATTATAAGTACTTCCTACAATCCTAGCTAAAGGAGCCACCAAACACCTTCCACGCAGATAATTCGGTTCTACTTTATCTTGTGGCTCTTCTGTGCTTAAGCAGCAGGCACAGATCAGTTTACAGGGCCTATAAAGTGAAAGGTCACTCAGACTGATTTTTTTCTTTTCTACTCTCTACTTTATCTTACGGCTCTTTGTTCAAACTTTTGTTGCCAGTTTAAATCAAAATTCAGTTTGGAATCACATTAGTTATTTTGTGTGTTAACTTCCACCTCATTCCACAAAGATGTTAAACACCATGCACATGGAAATAGCACCTTTTCTACTCACCATTATCAGAAGAGACTACAATATCGCCTGCCACATGACACTATGTTGGCAAACAGTGATTTGGAAGTTCCAGAAAATACAATTATTGCAATTTTTAGATCCTCAAAGAGTTACCTTATTATAATATCTACTTTTGAGATCCTATAAGAAGAGTCAGAGAAATCCATTTACTGTATTACTATAGAAATATTTTCAAGGACGTCTCACAATCACTCTGTAGTCTTTATACAAAGTCTCTCAACATGAAGAAAAACAAGTTTGTTTTAAACATGTGTTTTGTGTTGCTTTTTATGAACTTTATCATTCTTGTGAAAATATTATCCTTTCTTCTCTGGCTACTAGGGACTTTGAGTGGAACTTAGGACACTACTCCAGTGATGGGCAGAGTCATGGGATATGAATATCTATATACCGCTCTCAAATGTCTGAAATTTTTCTCCTTTGAATGTCACTTATCCAATTTTCATAATAATTTTATGAATGTTATATGTTTATAAAATTATAATGGTCTTATTCCACCTTATGTGGAATAAAAAATGAAAAAAAAAATTTCTTTTTTTTTAAGATTTTATTTATTTATTTGACAGAGAGAGATCACAAGTAGGCAGAGAGGCAGGCAGAGAGAGAGGAAGGGAAGCAGGCTCCCTGCTGAGCAGAGAGCCGGATGTGGGCCTTGATCCCAGGACCCTGAGATCATGACCTGAGCCAAAGGCAGTGGCTTAACCCACTGAGCCACCCAGGCGCCCCCCAAAAATATTTTTCAATTGTGGAAGAGCACTTCAAAATTTGGGGGCAATCAAAAAAACAATACTAACCCAGCAAACATTTACTGGTAAGCTTTTACGTGATAAATGTTCTTCTAACATTTACTTTTACCCACATATTTTTTTTCTTGAATTCTAACATCATTTCTCAGAGAGATATATTATTTATTTACATTACAGATAATAAAACCAAGAAAAATTTACAAGTAAATGGCCCTTAGACAAATAACTTCTGAGTGATAAAAATTAACTAAGTCCTTCACTTATGCCTCCAAATTCAGGTTTCGTTTTTCAAGTATTCCCTAGAGCCATCAACCGAGACATCAATTTATGCATTCTACTAAAAACCAATGACAGCTACAAAAGATAGGTTTACTCTTCAAGAAGAAAATATTGATAACATCAAGAGTCACAACAACTAGAACTACTTATCTTTGTCTCTTTCTTTAAAATGCAGCAAATCCATACAGTAACGTGTAGCAAAAACTGATCATAATTCTGTTTGAGAATTATTTTTCTAAGCCTAAACCCTTAATTGTGGTACTACGTATGCAGTTTGGGTGTTTTTGTTGTTCAATACTTATGACCAGACACCTGTCTTAAAGCCTGAGGGAGCAATAGCTCAGGCAGACTGCAGGAGCCATCTGCTGCTGACATTCTCAGACTATGCTGGGTCAGACTTCCTGGGAATTACAGAAGTCTACTGTGACCCATCCCTTCAGGCCCATCAGGTCACACGGATAACTGTGTATGATTTTAGAGGAGGCCACTTTTCCAAATGGGACCACGGAATTGAGTGAAGCTGCTGATGGACATACAAGGTACTTCTTAACAAAGCAAAACAATTTTACCATTTTAATATGAAAAACCAGCTGTAGAGTTTATGTGTTTTAGTGAAAACATTTCTCCTTCATGGGATAATCTCACATTATCATGATTCATGTAATGCGCTGAATTCTTCACTTCAGCTCTTTGGGAAGAAGCTTTGTCTCTTCATCTTAAATTAATTGTGTAATTGCCAGCGACCTTAAAAGTGAGTAGGGATACTCTGGGTAATCTGACAAAAAGGAACGCTATTTGTCATTGAAATTCCTCAAGTCTGTGAAACAGTTTCAAAGACAGACCTTTTTGATCTTAGGAAACAACCCTTTAAAAAATGCACTCCAGTTTTAATCTAAAACTCAACTTCTCTCATTACAGATCTGCACCTGTAATTAGTGTTAAACGGATTAATAGTCTCTATTCTTCCTGAGAATGAATCTTCATTGATCTCACTTGAGATCAAAAGAGAAAAAGCATATTAAAACTTTTACCATTAAGTCTCAATGCCCTTAAGCAAGTGGTCTGGCTGAAAGGTGGTAAAAACTACTAGATACGCCCTGGAGCAACTTGTTAGAGGAGATCAATTAATATTGCCAGATTGTTATTGCTTGATACGTCATGACTTGCACAGCCAGTATTACTGAATTATTAATAGTCTACAGTGCCCTGGGACTTGCCTCGATTATTTCCATTCATACTTAAAGAAAAGTTTTAAGACATATGAGACCTATTCCAAGTGCAGTCAGAGTTTCTGTCCCATCTGTCTTGAGATCTTGTTTTTAGCTGGAATTATAAGGTGATGCGTAGGTTATTAGACATTAGAGATGACGGGCCAATGAGCCGCGACAGGTGCATTGTGCGATCAACTACAATAACCTGTCAGAGTAGAAAATTTGGAATAAAATATTCAATATTTAATAAAAAATTCCAGAACCGTCTCTAAAATCAACTGGCCTGTACACACACCTACTTGAAGGACTTCTTAAGAGTTCTGAGAGAAAGAAACGGCAGTTCACTCCTGCCGTGGAAAGAGCTAGGGAGATACATCCTTGCATTCCAATCAATCAGTGTATCAGAGTGATGAGAAGCACCGCATTTCTGATTAAAACAGTGTGCTAGCCTGGGAGAGACGACCATTGTGGTCAGCACGTAGTAACTGTGGTTTGTGAACATTGATTTTATTTTGTGAGAATAAATTGATTTATGATAGCGTAAGTGCAAGTGAAGGAAAACTTGTTGAATATCTAATCACCTCACCTGTATTGCTGTCTAAACAGAGCTGTGTGTATTATCCCTCGTGATGATTTATTGCTGTGCGTTTGATGCAGCTTTAACAAATCTGTTGTAAGACAGTAGGACTCTGTTTTTAATTTAAAATATGCTCAGTAACAGATTTTCAATGTATTATAAAAATATTCATTTTCACTATATAAATTTCGGGTCCTTGAAATATCAGTACATTTCTGCGTCTGACAGGCAAAGACATTTTTGAGAGATAATCGTGATAAGCACAGCAGTCTGGTGGTTAAAAATTTAGGGGGAAAAAGAAGATTTTTGACAGAACTTAGACGCTTATAACCTGTTGCTCTCAATAAGAGTAGATTTTTAAAATGACAAAATATCACCTAAGAACCTAATGGGGCAGCTCATAAGTTCACATGATTTAGAAGAAGTCATAATTGGTCATCCGTAATATTAATTATCTTTGGAAAAACTAAAACATAAAAACATTTAAATTAGCAACTGGCAGATCAAAATAATTAGCTATAAAATAGAGTTACAGATACTCCCCTGTATCCTAATAAAAGAAAGACAGTATATGACATAATGAAAGAGATATGCATAAAACAATACCATTAACTTGTGGTCCAGTCATAACCAACCAAAAATATTCTATATTTTTGTTCTGAAATTTAATTATGCTGATAATTAATGAGCTTTAAAGAACTGCATGTTAAGAAGTATTATTCAAATGATGACTAGAGTATTTTTAGACTAAAAATGCACACATAAATTAAGGTAAATTACTTCTAAACAAATCATGTATTTACACAATACTGAAGGGATATATAATTCACCTATGTTTATTTGGAATGTTTAAGAAAAAATAAAACTCTGCCATATAGACAAGTTAATACTTCAGCTTGGCCATTTTCCCAACTGGCTTTCGTCTTTCTCTATGTGCTATGTCTATATGTCTATGTCTATATGTCTTTCTCTATAAGGTAGAGGGAAAAGAGCATTGAGCTACTTTTTTCCCTCATCACAGTACCTTGTACCAGGGAGTTGTTCAAAAGCATTTGTTGGTGGGGCGCCTGGGTGGCTCAGTGGGTTAAGCCACTGCCTTCAGCTCAGGTCATGATTCCGGGGTCCTGGGATCAAGTCCCGCATCGGGCTCTCTGCTCAGCAGGGAGCCTGCTTCCCTCTCTCTCTCTCTCTCTCTCTCTCTCTCTCTGCCTGCCTCTCCATCTACTTGTGTTCTCTCTCTGCCAAATAAATAAATAAAATCTTTAAAAAAAAAAAAAAAAAAGCATTTGTTGGTGATCAAGAAGACTGGTGACTGGGAATCGATTCCATAAAAAAGAATCTTTCTTTGCTATGCTTAAAATGTCATTGAGTATTTTGTTAATGCAGTGACACCCTTAGTTTTAAATGAAAGCTTTTAAGTAAGAATTCAGAGGGTTCTTCTTTCTCAAGATTGCTTTGACTGGTGCCTTCTGTGGTTCCATAAAAATTTTAAGACTTTTATCTATTTTTGTGAAAAATGCCACTGGAATGTTGATAAGGATGGCCATGAATCTATAGGCTGCTTTGGGTGGCGAACATTTGAAAAACATTAATTTTTGTGATCTATGATCATGGGACATTTTTCTTTCCATTTGTTTGTTTTTAATTTCTTCCATCAAAGTCATGTAGTTCTCCATATGCAAATCTTTGACCTGATTGTTAAAATTTATTTCTAAGTATTTTTTTTTTCTCTTTGATGCTGCTGTGCATGAAACTGTCTTCTTTTTCAAATAGTTTATTTTTAATATAAAGGGCACACAAATGTTTTTTTTTTTGTATGTTGATTTTATATCCTATAACACTACTGAATTTATTTATTCTTTTTTTGGGGGGTGCATACTTTGGGGTTCTCTCTATACAATGTCATTTGCAAACTGAGATAGTTTGACTTCTTCCTTTTCAATCTGAATGCCCCTTATTTATTATCTTGCCTGATCGTTCTGGCTAGGACTTCCAGCACTATGTTGAACAGAAATGTTGGAAGTGGGTACCTTTGTATTCCTCCAGCTCTCAGAGGAAAGATTTCAGCTTCCCACTGTTGAATATGTTAGTTGTGGGCTTGTCCCATGTGCCTTTATTACGTTGAGGTACATTCCTTCTATACTCGGTTTGTTGAGAGTTTTTATCTTAAAGAATGTGGAATTTTGTCAGATGTTTTTCCTGAATTAAATGAGATCATCATATCTTTTTAACCCTTCACTCTGTTCCTATGGCGTATCAGAGTAATTGATTTTCAGGTAATTCAGCAATCTTAGTTCTAGATAAATACATATCCAAAGGAAATGAAAGCAGGACCAAAGAGATACACACTCTCCCATGTCTATGGCAGTATTATTCACAACCTAAGTCTCCGTCACTGGAGGAATAAATAAAATGTGAATATATGTTTGTATATAATGGAAAGTGTAGGTTATACATACATATTTATCTATTTATCATTTATCTATAAAGGAATATTATTCATTCATAGTCATAACAATTTTGCCACTTGTGACAGCAAGGATGAATGAGGGCATTATGCTAAGTAAAGTAAATCAAAGACGAATACTGTATGATCTCTCCTATCTGTGGAGTCTAAGAAACTCAAACTCATAGACACAGAGTAGAATAGTGGTTGCCAAGGTCTGGGGAATAGGACAAATGCGAAGATGTTGGCCAAGGGGTACGGATTTTCAGTTTTAAGATGAATGAGTTTCAGAGAGCTAATATTCAGCATGGTGACTAAACTTAACAATGCTGTATAATGCATCTGAAAGTTGCTAATAGAGTAAATGTTCTCACCATGCATAACTATGTGACATAATAGATGTATTGACTAACTTCAATATGATAATCATTTCACAATATATAAGTATATCAAATTAAAAAAAATAATTGAGAGGGTTGTGACAGAATTAAATCTATCAAACCCCACCAGGATAACTGAGCTCTGGGTTTAACAATGATTCCTTTTTGTGTGTTTGTTTTACTTTATGCAAAATCTGATTATTCTAAGTTATATAAGCGTCTTGACTTAAAAGCTAACTTGAGGCTAATGTACA
Source organism: Mustela erminea (assembly GCF_009829155.1). NCBI lineage: Eukaryota > Metazoa > Chordata > Mammalia > Carnivora > Mustelidae > Mustela > Mustela erminea. The sequence goes on along the minus strand of NC_045628.1, from coordinate 36,342,657 downwards.
AATTTGGCCCAGAAGGTTTTTGAGATACAATATGCCTGTTAGTTAAAACATGACAGGTAATCTCTCTAGAATTGACTGAAGTGGGATTTGTAGTTCTCTAATTCTACAGGGGAAGTAATGTAACAGCTGCTAAATAATGTGATTCTTAAATGGCATTTTTTTACAAGTAGTAAGGATTTTTAATTGATGTATTTAGCAGGTATTAAACAGCTCTCTACACTCTTGTCCAGTGGGAAGTGGTTGTCATGTGCCCCATGCTGTTATCCCATATGGCAGAACTGTCCATGTTTAAAATTCCTCCCATTTGGATCTGATCAAAATCCCTGAATAATTTAGATTTGCATTTGGAAGTGCTGTAAAGAAATATGAACAAAATATCATCCCTAAGCTAAGGTTTTCCCCTCTACCTTTCTGTAGCTCAGACAAGCATGTGTCGCTACATTCTGTTTCAGGATTAAGGCTGTGATCATTTTTCATGTGTTAGTTGGTATCTTTTTAAAAGCTTTATGAGTGGGATAAAAATTCCTATTTAACATCAAGGAGTTTTCGGAGAGGATTTAGTATATTAATATGTGAGAACAACTTATAAATAGTAAAGTTTGATGCAATATAAAGCGTATTTGGTAAGAGGTGTTCTTCTGTATCTATTGTGATGAATTGCCCTAAAAAGGAACCAAGACGGTAGCAATGAGAGCTCAGGATTTGTTTCAAGTTTGCATTTAAATCCCAGTTAGTTACCATGTCGTGTAACATTAGCTTCAGGAGTAGAATTTAGTGGTTCACCCCTTACATACAACAGTCAGTGCTCCTCACAATAAGAGCTCAAGATTTCGAGGCAGGTTATCTGAGTTCCAATCCAAAAACTACAATGTATTGGCTTTGTGTTTCAGTTAACCTCTCCTAAGCTTTAGTGTTCTCTTCAGAAACACGTGGATAATAATGTTAATAAGATGATATTTACTGTTGGGAGAAAATCCGATAAAGCATTTGAATAATATCACAACATCTATCACAATTTGTGGCACATTTTAGTTACTCAATATTCAACAAACAAAGAGTTTTAAAAATTCCACATGAGGGCACACTTGTCAGTCTCTATTCTGATTAAGTACCTGGAATTAAAATAATCTCAAGACAAACGGACATCAACAAACAGAAAATTGTTTTTGTTGTGAGAACAATGTGTTCTCCCACATAGTTGTGCAAACACATTAAAAACCAAAATGTCCTTGAACTGATGTCTGATATATGTTCATTAAATTATATCTGTACATAGCCACTGCCCTGAATTGAGGAAGTAAAATACAGTTTTGTCAGATCTAGAGAAAAGAAGCATTCTTCCTATTTTAAAATTGTGCCTGTGTGTATGAAGGAACCAGACGGTAGAGCAGAGGGACAAGACGGCTCACATATATTATCAAGTACACAGCACATAAATCAATACTCCTTTAACATCCAAGTTTAGCTTCAGAATGACTTGATCAGATGCAGGATAAGTTATGTCATCTCCAACATAAAATATGTTGTTAATAGAATAATCTTGTTGGCGTTGTTTTGTAAAAACTAAGATAGATAAATTATACGTAATATATAAATTATAGATATCCTACCCAGGTAGTTAATATTGTGCTGAAGTTAATGAGATTCTGATTTAGAGGAATGCTATTTCCACAAATTAATCTTCATTTGGAGGAGTGAGAAATCTTTACCGGATGCGTAAAGAGAAGGCTGACTGTCTTATTGTTGCTGAATTTCACCCTTGCTTGACATTATAACATCTTGCCACTAGAGCTCATTGTTGCTCTTTCCATAGATTCCAAGGTTCACTCACTTTCCTTCTTCCTTCCTTCCTCCTCTCACTTCACTTTAAATCATTCTGCTAGCTGGTAAAGTCCTCTATGAAAAACTACCACATTCTAAAAATATACTGATATTTAAGTATAAAAATATCCCCAGATCTGGAATCTCTCTCTAAAAGCACGGTAAGATGTTGAAACTGTGGCACTCCCTGATATTATAGCACCTTACAGAATAATTTAAAATATCATCAGTCTGGTAAACAAATGTCTTTTAATTAGACATATTACACCATATTTATCAAACATGCTAAACTGCTCATTTGCAAATATTCTCCAAGTTTGATCAATTTAATTAAAAGAACTAAAAGATTCTTTCATATATAATTTGTACTTGAAAATCAACTCTACTGTAATTTCTTTAAAACTAATCCTTTTAAATATTCATTATAATTGGAATGTCTTATTTCTATATCTCTCTTTATATATATATATATCATAAAGAGATCTTTAACTCACTTTTTTCATTTTTATTTTTATTTTTTTATATTTTATTTATTTGAGAGAGAGGCAGAAAGAACACAAGTGCTGGGATAGGCAGAGTGAGAGGGACAAGCAAACTCCTCAGTGAGTGCAGAGCCCAATGCAGGCCTGGATCCCAGGACCCTGAGGTCATGACCTGAACCAAAGTTAGACACTTAACCAACTTAACCATGCAGGAGCCCCTAACTCTTTGTTCTATAGAAGAAAGCTCTGTTTCCACTCTTATCCCAAATTAAAACTTTCTCACCCTCAAGTTGCATTTGAAAGTAAAAAGATTTAGAAGACTATGATAAAAATATTTACAAAGAGGCAGTCATAAGTTCCCTCCACTTTCTACTTTTTCTTTGTGTTCTCGCAATTTCAAATCAGTGCATGTTCTTGCCGCTTTCTTAATAACTCAGAGATTGTCTGCAACCCAACTCCAATATCCAGTCAAATAGGAAATGAGCCTCTTTATTGTTGTCCTATACCTATATTACATGTGTGTGACTTTTCTGGAGTCTATTAGATAACAGAAAGCCCAAAGAAAATGTCCAATATAATTTGTCTCTATTTACACTAATTCAGTGATTATGAAGTTGTCATGTTCACACCAACCTATTTAACTATAGATGCCCTTTCCCAATGAAAACTCCTGATTCTCCAATAGCCAAGGGCAACTTAACATTCCAACCTAAAACTTCCTTACCTAGTTGCAAGATGGATTTCTCATTGACAGTCTCTCTCATTTTCTGATAAACTTTTCAGTGAAAAACATAACTTTAAAAATGTGTGCCTCGTACACACACACGCATGCACATCGCTGCCTCTCAAGCTTGGCCCACAGTGCATTTATGAGAGCTCATTTCATAATAGAGGGGAGAGAGTACTCTAACCTGGTGCTTTCAAATATTTTGCCTTCACTCCATTACCGAAATAAGCCTCAGGCTCCAAGCTCACATACCCTGACCCACAACTGACTGAGATGTTGCTTCCTTCGCTACAAGAGCAAAAGCTTCCCTTTTGCTCCACCTTCTGCCTCACTGAGGTAGAAGTCTGAGCATTTCTCTTATAAATCCCCAACCCCCTGGATGAGCAATAATGGACTGTTAAATTGCTTATGTACATTTATAAAATGCCAGGCTATGAAAAGGAATTGGACTGAAAATTTAGGTTCATATTTCAGTAACTGGTATAGGTAGCTTTCCTATTTTTTGCCTGGTTAATTTCATATTCTGAGAGAGTTCCCAGAGATACAGACAGGGTAAGGACTAGGGGAAGGAAGATGGACAATGTAATTTGAATGAGAAAGATGTACAGTGATACTTTTCCTTTCAAATTACCTGACAATTCAAGAGACATGGGTTATATATTAAGGAAAGAATGTAGTCCAAGACAGCATATTCCTGCCTGCCTGGGACTGTCTTAGATAAATGGACAGCTTTCTATACTGTGGAAGTTAGATATTATATTCAAGATAAAGGGTTTGACTGACAGATCAGTATCCGAGAAATACCTGGCATATCAATATCTTCATGCAAATAAGGACAGCCATTCTAAAGTCATTAGCTGAACTTTTGGTTGGGGGTGGGCTGATATCACTAAAATCAAGAGTGCCGAAGCACTTAACGTTTCCACAAAAATCCACAGATTAGAGAAGCTACATGTTAAGAACAATATAAGCTTAAAACAACTGTCAATGAAAATTGTTGAAATATTTCTCTTGTGAGAATTATTTTATAATATATAAAATCTTCAAAACCTTTATTTTGTAATACACCCACAGTAGTGCATGGCGATGAGAATGATAGTTATAGGACGACTCTTTAAAATTAAATGTACAGCAAATATAAATGACGGTTATCATTAATGGATGATAGTACTTTCCCTTTTCTTCTAATTTCTGCCTTGTACATTTTTGATTTGCTTACCATATTTAAGCAATCATGCTTATTTTTTTGCAAAAAATAATAAAAATAATAACCATTATTCTAAAAGTGATGAATATATTTAAGTTATTCTTAACTATAGGAAACCAGACTGGTCCTTAAAGCCTAGGTTTTTTTTGTTTTTGTTTTGTTTTGTTTTGTTTTTTCCCATTGTACTATCTTCTTTGAACTCTCCCCATCCTCGCCTTGCAAGTTTTAGCCGATGCTTTGGGGATTTGAGACTTTCAAATTTTTAAAAGCTCTATCAATTCTGTTTTTTTCCTTTGAAATATGTTTTAAACCAAGTAAAAATCATGAACATCAATACAGACAATGTGGTGGAGACAGTCTTTATGATATCTTGTCCTTCTTTTTATCCCAGGACAAGGATTGGAGATTGGTAACTAGAAACTGCTAGTCTCATTGAAACAATTTTTATAAAGGGAGTTGATGCCTATGTAAATACAGAGTACCTACTTATGCCAACAGTCATTAACCTTTAAACTGTATCCAACTCCTCCTGAGCACAATTATTCCATATCAAGTTAAGATCAACTGAACCATTTTCATCTTACAGACTTGGTGAAAAGATTCACTTATGCAATTATTTATTTGGTGTTTACAATCTACAATCTTTTCCCAGCAGCTTATTTTCATATGGTTCAAGAACTCACAACTATATCTTCTCATATAGCAAATCCACACAAAAATTTTTGGTGTTCCACTTTGTTTGTAAGGAAGACATTAAGTTCTCCAGTTGTTGCATAGAATTGTTTCTAATTCCTAAACAATGTAGCTCCAAAGCTTATACTGTTTTAAAATATGCAGATTAGGGATGCCAGGTGGCTCACTTGGTCAAGTGTCTGCCTTCTGCTCAGGTCCATGATCCCGAGGGCCTGGGGGTCCTGGGACTGAGTCCAGCACTGGGCTCCTTATTCAGTGAGGAGTTTACTTCTCCCCCCATCCCTCCCCCTGCTCCTGCTCCCTCTCTCTCTCTCTCTCTTACAAAAAATAAATAGAATCTTTAAAAAAATAAAATATGCAGATAAAATTCTAAATAAATACTCATTTTCCATATTATTTTACATGTGGAAGTATGATTCATGTTTTAGATGTGTATATACATGAGTGTGAGTGTACGTTTCGGGAACGGTTATAGAATTATGTAGTAATCCATGTAATAAACAAGAGGAGTCTGTATTGATCAGAAGAATAGTTAGCAAGCTCTGTTCCTTGACCATAAGAAATCAGTTTATTGTGTAATATATTTTCAAGTGTTCCTTATGGATTATCTGCTTTTGTGCTTTATTTATAGTTATTTATTTTTCCATCTCAAATCACCTTTCGAGAAATATGCAACTAATTCCTAGGCTATCACAGTTTATTGACAAGCTGAAACGACCAAACAAAATGAACATATTTAATCATCTACTCAAAAGCTATTTGGATCTCTTGAATGAAATAATGAAAGAAACCACATAGATCTACAACTACCTCAAACTTCTTCAAAAAATATCTATTGATTTGTTTACTCATTTCCTTGTGCTTTCTCCACAAACAATTGACGTGGCCATTAAATTTACAATGAAGTACTCAGAAACCTGGGTGTCATCCCTAAATTTACTCATTTCCACATGCTTACCTCCAAATAAACATCCCTTAAAGATCACTTAAGACTAATTCCTTTTTCTTTGTGGCCCTAACACTTTAGTATGGTCTCCCATTTTCTTTCTCAAGATTTATTGCAACAGACTAACTTGCCTGCAGTCTGGAAAATTTCTAGGTATGGAGAGACATATTACTGCGGAGGATAACCAGATGGCAAATAAGGCTTTGAAAAGTTGTTGAATATCACACACCAAAAGGAAAATGTAAAAACCACAAGAAGATATCATTAAATGCCTATCCCAATGACCAAAAAAAAAAAAAAAAAAGAAAGAAAAGAAAAGAAAAAGGAAAAGAAAAGAATACCTAAAAATATCAAATGCTGACAGGATGCAGAGAAACACAGTAACTCATGTTTGCTGTTGGGTATATAACATTGGTACCACCATTTTGAAACAGTTTGGCAGTTTATTAAAAAACTAAACATGCAATTACCATAGAATGAACAACCATAATTCTGTGCACTAATCTCAGAGAAATGAGGACACATTTCACATAAAAACCCGTGTCTACATGTTGATAGCAGGTTTATACGTAATAGCCAAAACCTGGAAACAATCAGGTTGGACAGTTACACACACTGTGGGACAGCCATACCATAAATTATTACTCAACAACAAAATGGAACAAAGTACAGATACAGGTGCAACCTGAGTAAATCTCCAGAGAATCCTGCTGAGAAAGAAATACAAATCCATAAGGATAAATCTGTTTATAAAACACCCCCCCCACACACCAATGACAAAAGCAGAGAAACAGAGAACAGACCAGTTACAAAAATGTAGAGGGTGGAACAGAGAGTGGGGATAGGTGGTGGAGTAGAGGGTTCCCCAGAAGTGACTGGAAAAGGACAACACAAAGGATCCTTGCAGACATGGGACTGTTGTGTGTCTTCCCTGTGGGATGGATGCACAAGTCCACACACAGGACAAACTTGCATGGAACTAATTACACACGTGAGTGTAATGAATACACACAAATGAGTACCAGTAAAACCGGGGAAGCGTGGACATTCTGGTGGCAGGGGAGAGACTACTGTAGTACAGGAGAGACTGAAATAAATCCTGCTGAAATGAAAGGCAGAGGAGGGTTTATGCACTGAGGCAAGTTATCGGAAAGGTGCTGTGAGAAGTTAATGGGGAGGTTGGTCAAGGTGATTTGGCCATCCCTGTTTGTAACTGGCATTTCTTCAAGGTAGACTCCTATCATCCTACAGATACTTGGATGCAGGGGTGCTACCAGGTGCGACCTGAGAGATTACGCCTCAAAGGAATGGCTCCCAGGTCCTTGAGAGAGACAGTGTTGGGTTATAGAAGATTTACGTCGCAAGAGACAGGGGAGGAAGTTCCAATACCAACTTTTCTAAAGTAAATACTCTAGGAAAAGGCAGGGCAGGGGTCTGTTGTCAGAGAGAAACACACCTAAAGCTCAGTCAAGCCAAGAAGAATGTTCAGGCTGTCTTGGGCAATCCATTTCTCACACTGCAACGAGTTTGCCTTTCCCAAAGCTACGTCTTTAATTCATAGGCCAAATGCCAGTTAGAAGCTCTCCAGAATCCGTTACTCTCTTCCTGGGTTACTTTGAGAGCATCCTCCAAAATTGTTTGCTGCCCAGTTTTTACTTATCTATCTGCATTTCTGTCTTCCCCACTGGACTACAAGCTCTTTAAAAGCAAGTTCAGGGCGCCTGGGTGGCTCAGTGGGTTAAGCTGCTGCCTTCGGCTCAGGTCATGATCTCAGGGTCCTGGGATCGAGTTCCGCATCGGGCTCTCTGCTTGGCAGGGAGCCTGATTCCCTCTCTTTCTCTCTGCCTGCCTCTCCGTCTGCTTGTGATTTCGCTCTGTCAAATAAATAAATAAAATCTTTAAAAAAAAATAAAAAATAAAAATAAAAGCAAGTTCAGTGTGTCTTAGCATGCAGATCAGTACTTGGCACATAATTTGTTTATTCATTCAACAAATATCTATTAGGCACTGAAAATGTCTTAGAAACCATGTAAGTCCTCTTATTCCTGTCACTTATTTTTTATCCCTCATATTTCACTTTCTTAAAATTTATACATTTCACATCTCAGCACAAAAACTGTGCACATATATGTATTTCTGGTGATAAAATAAATGATGTGTGCCTGCTCCATTTAGGATATTCGACATACTTAAAATTGAACTATCATTGTTTCCTCCCAACCTGCTCCTTTTTCCTCAGCATTTACTGTAGTTATGGGTACCACCATTCATCTAATTGCTGAAGGCAGAAAAGATGGAGTCATGCTAAACCCTTTTTTTCAGCTCCCACATTTATTTGGTGAGCAGACCCTGGTGACTATACCTCTCAAATGTTCCCAATTTCTACTTCCTCTTTTTTACACCTAAAGCCACTGCCTTATGTCTTTAGTAACTACTTCCTGGCTGCCCTATCCATTGTCCCCACTCCAATCAGGTTATTTTTATTTTAAGGAGAAGCATCTAATCAGGTCACAATTTCTCTGTTTAAAATATGTCAAAGCATTTCCTTCCTTTTCTGCCCACCACGCCATTATAAAATAATAATTTTTTAGAAGATTATTTATTTGACCAAGAGAGACAGGAAGAGAAGGAACACAAGCAAGGGGAGTGGGAGAGGGAGAAGCAGGCTTCCTGCCAAGCAGGGAGCTCAATGTGGGGCTCAAACCCAAGCCCCTGGGATCATGAGCAGAGCCGAAGGCAGCCACTTCATTGACTAAGCCACCCAGGCACCCCTATAAAATAATAAATTCTGAAGTCCCTAATATGGTACACAATGGCCTTTATGATCCTGGTCACAGCTCACTCTCTACAGCCTGCATTTTCTTTCATGCATCTTATGGTCCAGAGAAAATCACTGATGCACCCAGGAGACTTCAAGCTTGCATATGCCTTGGTATTTCCAATTTTTCTTTGAAAGCTCTCCCTCTCCCTGCCTTCCCCCGGCATCCTCATCCTGAGTAGATTACACAAAATAACACTCAAAGCAGACATACATCTCCTGTGAGAAAACTTTCTCTGACTATACCCCATTGTAAAGTTGAATTAAGTGAACTATCTATAGGTTTTATCTGTTTATCTACCTCTCCAAAAACAACAAACAAGTGTTACAGGAAATACCCAGAAAGCCAAGAGAATTAGAAATCTACAAATACTAGCAATCACAAGTCCAAAGTTAGCACGGAGGAACAAATGTAGAGCATCTCCTGGTATTTGCACTGAAAATTAGAAACAGAACTAAAGGAGGTGTTACCCATGCTTCACTGCATACTGAGGATTATCTACTCTAACACTTAAATGATAAAGGTCAGATGCAGTATATTATAGTCTTTTTCGTAACCATGTCAATCATTGTAAGTTAGTGGTGGTGTAAGAAGTTTCAAGAGCAGGGCAAAACATATCGAAAGGATTTGAATCGAAAGTGTTCATTACAGTGTATGCTGTAAAAATGCATAGTCCAGATTTCATTTCATGTAATTTGTAAAGAAAATAAAATATAGCTTGCATAATGCATTTCACAGTAATAACATTATTCATGATAGATGAATAAAACTAGAAAATTTGGTTTATTACTGAGTGTCTTGTCTGAATAACAGCTAAAATGTACTTGTGCTTTCAATTAGTATCATCGCCTTTATATAGAGTCAAATGCGGCCAAATTGCATAGAGAGGTGAACCGACAATTCGTCAATTCATTGGCTCAATTACATCCCCAAAGAACCACTTTGGATTTTAGATTCAGGATGGGTTATTTACACTGATAGAATTAACCAGTTCAGAGATAAATGCACTCTGTGGACGTAACTTGGAAATAAATATATACCTACAAATCATTTAAAAAATTCTTGCTGTTTCAGACTTCTCTGTTTCTGCTTCCACAACTAACATAACATAAAGAAAGTTGCCATTTATTTTCACTTACAGGTGCTTGATCTGAGATACTGAAATTTAGACAGGTGCTGTATTCCTTGATGATGCCCTTTAGAACTGGAATGAGGAGACAGACCCTAGTGACCAGCAATGGGAATCGTATCTTTTATTTGCAAAAAATACCAGATTCCTCATACTACTTTAATACTTCCTAGAACACAGAGCAACGTGCATATTTTTTCTAAGCGATCAGTTATTCTTTTTAGAATTTAAGCTCAACTCATTGGTTAAAACAATACTGTTTTATGGTATATCATGGCAAGTTAGACTCAATTAGAACTTTTTTTTTGAGATAGAGCACACAAGCACGTGTGAGCAAGGGAGAGGAGAAGAAAGGGGTGGGGAGAGGAAGAGAGAGAGAGAGAAGCCTAAGCAGGCTCTATGCCCAGAGCAGCCCGATGCCAATGTGCGGCTTGACCTCACAACCCGGAGATCATGACCTAAGCCCAAATGAAGAGTCAGATACTTAATTGACTGAGCCATGTAGGCGCCCCTCAACAGAATAATTTCTGAGAATGAAAGTACTTCAATAAGAAATTTCCACTTCCCACAGAGAATGCCACTTACCAACAATTACTGCTGTATGTTTCTAAGTTCTCTTGCTAATTTACTTGCTAAGTTTTTCAATAAATTATTTCTTAAATATTTCAAAATGTAAATTGGAATGCTCAAGAAGAATGAAGGTCATGGTGATATTTTTTCCAAAGAAACCCTGCGTGATAAGAGAGAAAGAAAGAAAGAGAGAGAGAGAAGAAAAGAAAAGAAAGATTATTTTAGGAATGTGGTTCTGGACACAAAGGCAAGCTCCAAACCAGCAAGTGTTTGGAAACTCAATATCTAACAAAGCCTGAGGTGGTGCTCAGTGCCTGTGTGGGAGGAAAAAAAAAAAAAAATGTGTATATATATATATATATATATATATATATGCTTTTCTTGTACTTCAAATCTAACAAAGTCCATCCCTTCATTCTCCCCCAATGTCTGCCTTTGCAAAAATTTTCCCTTTGCCTCAGTATGATCTCTGTAACAATCAAATGCTCTTCTCAGATGCTGCAGAGACCTCTATCCTTTGTGAGGTTATCCTTGATCATTCTGGATCAAGTTTACTAATTCTTCACTCTGGAAGTCTACAGAGTGACATGTAGGCTACAAACACAAAGAAGCAAAATTTGAGTTTATTTTTATTACTGTTGTCTGACATTTACATTATGTTGTGTAATTACATACAGCATCATTTCTTCTACCTTAATTAGGCTAAATTTTCTTGCAAACATTGATTGTACTTTTTGCTTCTCTTATATCTCCATAAGAATTATTAGTACCCTATCGACACTAACCTATCATGTATTTTTATCTTCTTCAATGGTCTTCCCACCCTCTCAGCAGATCTTCCCATCCGGTTATGCACACATTTTTGTTGCCTCTCCCCGCTAGAATGTGAGTGCAAAGAGTGCAGGGATCTTTTCTTTCTCGATCCCAGCAATTTCTCAATTCCTAGAAGAGTTCTTGGCCCAGAGGAGGCCCTCAAATATTCATTAGAAGAATGAGGGGACAGAATTCTGATTAGGCAATAGCTGTTTATACATAATGGTTACTTTGAGCAAGGTTTAAGGAATAAGCATCCTGAAAGTCCCAGCCCTGCAAGTTATTTGATAGAGATCCCAGGGAGTGGACTCCATTAGTACATTTCCACTGACGTGGACTCTCCCTTTGATAAGCAATGTGACTTGGGCAAATCACAGATACTCTCTGAGCCTCAGTTTCCTCATTTGTAAAATGGGGCTGAAAGTCTATTCTCTCTACCCATAATCTTAAAAAATAAACATGTGAAAATATTTGTCAACTCTTGCAAGACACTGTATACTATAGGCATAGGATGTTGTGATACATAGGATGCTGGCTAAATCTGTGTCTCTCAGATTGATTCTTTCCAGACTTTTAATATATATTAATAATTAGACTTTCTTTATAGGTATAAATAAGGATATGATCATTCCCTAGTGTTTTCTACATGGTAATATACACATGTGTGAAAATGTCAGTCCCACGGCTACTGTTAAAATCAGTATTCATTTTCTGTCCATAGATGGCAGCAATGTACCAAATCTTACTTAACTTTATAGGCGACCCTGTGAAAAAGTTATCTGTATACTAAATACCATGTTCTCTTAATAGGACATGAAAATTATTTAAGAAGAACTATAGCATCAATAGAATATGAACAAAAATGTAAAAAAAAAAAAAAATCCTCCACAGCCAGTCTCAGTCCTTTATTCAGTGAACTAAAGGGTTTCTTCAGTTTGCCCAGCATGGGAGTCTTTGTCATTTTAACTGAATGTCACAAAAGATATTGATAAAAATAAAACTCTTTTAAGATAATAGCAATTCAAAACAATACCAAGAAAATGCCCTGTCTTTCAGTAGTGGCTATTAAAAATGGATTAATACATGCATGCAGCTCTCTTTTATTTGTTTAAAAAATTAAAATGACCAGAAAGCGCTTACATCCAGAAACCTTTTATAAAGAAAGAATGGGGGAAAGTAAAGAAAGGAGATTTCCAGATTTAGACACCGAAGACAAAGCAAACCAAGAGAAATGGGCCCATGGGAGACAAGAAAAGCGACAAGACGAGGTTGAACCGGAGAGAAATATAATAAATCTAAACAATGCCTCAGACTGCCTATCAGAGCACAAAACATTTTGGTCAGCCATTGAATTTTCTGTCTATAAAATTCCCTATCACATGTTGAATCACATTGGTTCATTTTTTTCCCTTTCTAAATTAAGAGCTCATTATGAATGCTTTGGAAAATTACGCCTATGTTAAGAGTGCAATTGTGTGGAAGAAATATATTTCCATTTTAAATCATGAGAAATAAAGAGCAGTGCAAAATTCCCCTATTATGCAACATTTAAAACCTGAAGATAATCTTTAGGCACTGGAAATATTTTAGCACTTAATTTAAATGATTTGGAGAGAAGCATGTACCTAAAGAGAAATGAAAAAAAAAAAAAAAAAAAAGAGGGAAAGAAAGAACTATCAAGAAAGAAAGAAAAAAGACACCACAGGACTGCCCAGTTTAAATCTAAACAGGGATAAAGCCCATGGAAGAGAAAGGGCTGTTGAGTTACAGCACCTCACAATGTTCAAAGCAAAATTACAAAACAACTTACAGATGTGGGATTTATTCATATCAGGGGTAGGTCTTTTAATACTGGCTTACTTAGCTCTTTGACTCTAAAAATTCCTAAATCCTGTAAATCCTCCAGGGCCTACTATCTAATTATATTGGATATCCTGCATGTCTCCTCAATAAAACTACCTTATTGTTTAATGGTTGGACTTGAGAGTCTTTGAAGACCAGGTTCTGCTCGGTTGGAAATAAATTAAAAGTGTTGCTTTCCTTTTGCATAGTTCCTAATTTGGACTTTTATTTTCCATCGCCTACCATATCATGTATTTTTCTAAATAAATATATTTTCACCAATCCATTAGTACAGACTAAGGAACCACGCCCTAGCTTTTCCTTGTTTTTCCTCCCCCTATGGTGAAAGTCTTCTCTGGTATAACAAAACATGGATTTCATGCTATCAACCCCACATGTTTATAATTATATTAACTCACAGAAAATTAAATCAACAATACACATCAGGCTTTGGCATTATCACCCAAGAAGAAATAAAACAAGCAGGTTCAGGGAAATAATACAGAGTACATGAAAACTGCTAAAACCTGGCATACATTTCAAATTATCTATTAGTCATAAATGTGGGTTTTTTAAAATTCATATTTTTGATATAAATCTGCAGGATAAAATGTGCCCTGCATATCGTCATTACTACTGCATGAAGTGATGACAGTGAATGTTTTTGGAAAGTACCTTGTGCTTTTGGTAATGTTCTGAAAAGCGCAACCCTCAAAAATGTTTTCTTTTTTCTCATTGACTACAACAGTTACTCAGTTGAAAAAAAGATTTGAATTGCATATTGAGGACCATGTGTATTGTTAAGCCCTGTTTCCTCAAGCTACTTAAGGGGAAAAATAATGGATAGATGTTTTATCTATATTGAGATATCTCTTGGGGTGTGTGTTGTTACATTAGAGATTGTTTTTAGAAAAAGATGTATTGGATCATTCACTGCTATTTGAGTTCTGTTGTTACTTCTGAGTTGGGAAAAAAATGATCAAAATTCTTACTGAAATGACCGATATTAAAGTAGCAGGATTTCTTGATTACAGTTTGTCACTTTAAAAATAATTAGAAAGGTGAGAACCTACTGCTCTCAGGAAAATATAAAATTCTTTCAAGACAATTCTCACATCTGGTTCCATAATCTTCTAGTGTTGATTTCTGGTAAAAAAAATAAAATCACCAATTCAAATGATCAAATGTACTTTCTGAGTGCATTGTTAATCACTAGACACTCAATAGCACAGCTATCTAATGGAAATTATTTCTGAGATGACTGCATCCAGGTAATTCAACCCCCAAATATAAGTGTTTTATTTTATCACCCTATTAGATGAGAAACAAAAAATCTCTTGTTTAATGAATAGGAAAAGGTACTGCAAAGAAGATGTCAGAGTATATACGATCAAATGTCCTTGTAACAGAGCTAGTGTATAGATCAGACTGTAAACACAATGATTGCACAAATGTTTAAATGTCTTCTTTCCATTAACAGGAATGATGAAGCTCCCAGAAAGCTGAATGATTAAAAGTGTGTGTGCGGGAGGGGTGGGGACATCAGATTCTTATCTAAAATGCATCGTGTTTATTGCTGCACGTCTCAAAAAGCTGTTACAGTGATAGCAAAACAGAAATTATAAAGTGTATAGGGTGCTTTCCAAAAGCCACAGTGGTTGAAATTACAGTGCTAAGAATAAGCCATATGATATGTAGTCTACCTTCTTAGGAAGGAGAAATGGAGGAGGTATTCTAGCATAAAAAAGTCATCACGGCAGTATGAAGCATTAAAAATTGCTAATTAAAAACATATAAAATTATACTTCATATGGTTCTATCTTTGAGAGTTTAGATGGTTCTTTTGAAAAATATTTAAGAGTTACCAGTAGAAGCTGGGAATAATTCTGACCCCAAAACTGAAACCATTTTTGCATTCTCATTCATTGCCATATGCATAAATGTTACACCTTCATTATGAAAAATATGCTTACATAAAATGCCTGTAAAATAAAGTTATAATATGGTATCTGTTTTTATAATATATATATTTTAACATTGTTTACAAGGAATAATCCTGTATTACAGATACTTTCATTGTTCCTCACCCATGACAGAGCTATGGATTTTATTACATTTAATGGAAAACTAATAAATGTTTATTGATAAGTGAATTGCATTATATTTTTTCCAAAAAATGACAGCCTCCCCTACCAGCATTATACAGTCAGGAGATACATAACGGAGAACTTTCCTTCCTAATTCTAACATTCATACCTCCTTCTGCAATAATAAGCAAATTAATAATGTTGCCGGATTCACAAATGAAATACAGCAAGACATTAGTTGTTCTATTTTATTTTCATAATCTCTTAAAAAATAGGTTCGGCATACCCATTTTGCCAGTGACAAATAACCTCTGGACCTACCAGATGTCTCAAGGCTTTTTTCTACAAATAGTTTGAATTTGGGGTCTTAGTCTTTGATTTTTTTTTTCTCACCATTGTTCCTATTCCTTTATTCCATAGTAAAACATCCACATAACATGTTTAGTTAGTGGTTTTTCAGTGAGAAGACATTTACTACAATGGATTTCTTACCAATTGGAGGTTTTTCATGGTAATTGCTGGAGATTCCTTGTTATTACAACTATGCATTCTAATTTTGCCTAATGAGCCAATTCTAGTGATAAAGAAAACCCCAGGGCAGAGTGAAGGCTGTTACTTTTGGAATAACAAATGCCATAAATGATACCTCACAGCCCAAGAGTTGGAATAGAGAGTGTGAGATGGAAGGATTCTTAACCTGAGCTCACAAAAGAGACTCACATAAGCTAAATGGTAAATTCCTTGAGTGATTACACTTGCAATATTTCTCCCAGGATGGGGTGTGATATGAGGAACTCTAGTCAGTCTTCAAGGATGGAAATGCAAAAGCAGTTTCTGTGGGTTAGAAGATACAAAAATATCGTTATGACTTCACTTAGACATGGAATTTAAGAAATGAACAAATGAGCAAAGGGAAAGAAAACAACAACAACAACAACAACAATGAGAGAGAGGGGGCAAACCAGAAATCATAGAGAACAAACTGATGGTAACCAGGGGAAAGGTGGGGGGGGTGATGGAGTGAAACAGGTGATGGGCATTAAGGAGAGCATTTGTGGTGAGCACAGAGTGTTGTATGGAAGTGTTCAATCACTGTATTCTACACCCGAAACTAAAATTATTTTGTATGTTTACTAACTGGAATTTAAATACAAAAAGGAGTTTTGTTTACCTAAGTCATGGGTCATGAACTTAAAAATAATAAATAAAAACTTAAAAAAATACATAAAAACTTTAAGAGTTTTGCTTACCTAAATCATGGATCATAAATTAAACATGTTTTCTTCCTTCTACTGACAGACATTTTGAATATGATAATATGAGGAATGAGGAGAAGGACTCCAACATTTACCAGGAATTTACTGTGTGCTAGAACCCCTGACCTCCACTGTCAAAAAAAAAAAAAAAAAAAGAGAAAGAATGAGAAATATTTAATAAACTGAGCTCCTAGGTATAACTCAAAGGGGCAATGCTGAGAATTAGGAACTGGGTTTCTCTGACTGGGATGTGTGGATTTTTTCACGATGTCACACACTCACCTTGTTTTGTAAGGCAAAAAGATGCTCAGAGAATTCCATTATAGAACATAGGAAAGGCCCTGGCCAGGTGAGACACTCGTGAAAAATTTGGCATAAATGGATCTTAGGAAATAGGAGAAAGCCGTTGATAGAGATAAACTTAGAGAGAAAGGTTGGAACTAGAATTTAAAGAGCCTACTGCCCGAAGATGAGAGGGTCAAATAATTAATATTTAATATTAAAGAAAATCAATGGGGTGTTTGGGTGGCTCAGTTGGTTAGGCATCTGCTTTGGCTTAGGTCATGATCTCAGGGTCCTGGGATCAAGCCCTGCATTGGGCTCCCTGCTCAAGTGGCGGGGTCCCCTTCTCACTCTCCCTCTGCCCCTCCTTCCACTTGTGCCCTTTCCCTCTCAAATAAATAAAATCTTTTAAAAAGAGAAAATAACTAAAATATATATAAAAAAGGTCAACAGATACATATATATAAATATTTCCCAACTTTTTTTCATTTGGAATAGCACATAGCAAAATATTTTAAAAATATATCTATTTTGTAATTAGCTAGTTTGACAATTTCAGTTTATAACTGAGAATACTGAGAGATTCATAGAAGTAATCGATATTCCCAACATTAACGTTACCTTTTAAAGAACACTGCCTAGACCCCAAGGTCTTATAACTCTATAACTTCTCCATCACGCTATGAATTCTGGCTGCTTTTCTGACACATGCAGACATACTGTGTTAGCATAGAAATATAAATGTGCTCTTTGACATATTATACCTATATAGACTATAACTAAAGTCTACTTTCCCCACTCTTTCATAATTATAAAAATTTGACTTATTCTAAAGGTTGAGTTGTACCAAGTCCAGAGACATCTCCTATCCTGTCATTCACGACCATACCCTACTTTCAGAAAAACATGAAAGGTCATCTTTCAGAAGTCAGTTGCCCTTTTCCTAACTGGGTCACAGAGAGACACAGAGTGACAAATGTGTAATTCCCCTAAATGGGCTTTTTGGTGTCCAGCTGCAGGTTCTACGTATTTTTCTATTTCTCCTATGGACTTCAGGAGATCATTCTCATACACACACACACACACACACACACACACACACACGCCCCTTAATCAATGTGCGGTTTTGTTCACATTAAAAAGTCATTCTATGTTCAGCCTTGTATTATAATCTTTGGTTTATAGGCCTGCATCTTCTAGCATATACAGAGATTCTTGAGAGATGAGATGGAACTGCATGTTATTTGTCATTGCCATTTCCAGCATGGTACATAATAAGTACTCAGTAATAGAGTCTGCTAAATAACGGGTTCACAGTCATGAACAAGGCAAATATTATCACAGAAAAGTTGCACCAGAATGTATTAAACAGACAAGAGAGACTTTATGTAACACTACTGCAATGAAGGAGGATTGCCCTGAACTCCAACGACACAAAAGGTGGGAGTTATAAGCTGGGGATGAGCTGATGGAAGAGTACTGGATGGTGCACTGGCAGAGAGGTCAGACAGTGCAATTAGGCTGTCTGTGTTTGCTAAAGGGCATTTTTCAAAGCTAGACTTCCACCCTCCTATAGAGACTGGAAGATAGTGGTTCTAAGCTTCTGGATTTTTCCATTTCAAAGACATGGCTCCTTTAAGATTCCTGAGACAACTCTGTGTTATAAAACTGGCAGGACATTGAGACATTTACATCTTTGAGAATAGAGGGAATACTTTATAAATGAAAGTTGTCTAAAGTTAATGCTCTAAGAAGAGCAGGTCAGGCACTTATATCTGGAAGAAGCCTATATAAAGTTGAATTGAGCTGAGGGCAATTTTAAGGAAGTCATTGTAAATATGGTTCTACGTCCCTTTTACACTGAGCTTAAAGTATTATAGAAAAATGATTGCATATTAAAATATTTTATACATCTAGTGAATGCTAAATATAAGCAAACAAAATACAAACAGAAAATGTAAAAGGATTACAAATATTACCATGATTCATCTTGCTATTTAGTCTATAACCAGGTACTTATCATTTTTTTCCAAAACAAGGCTCTTGGAATCATATTTACAAAACAGCTGAAACCCTTCATGGAAATACAGGGTAATTTTGTTGATATCTCTGTAAATGAAAATAGATTTTACATGGATATTTGCATTTATTACAGATTCTAAGCTAATAAATTAGTAAGAAGTTAGTACTTGTTTCTGTTTCTCACATTTATGATCAAGAATATGTCACTGAAAAACATGAAATTACTGGATACTCCTATTGGAAAAAGAAAGTTTTAAAAGAAAATTTCTGAAATTCTGTTTTATCTCACAGTGAACCAAGATGGAAAGAAGTTGAGATGAAAATTATAATATTGACAATGAAAAGAGAAGTAACAGGTAGACCATTCTCTCTGACATCTGATTACAATGAAAGCAATTAATGCATGGCTTGTTGACTTTGGCCAAAAATATTTCCCTGAGGCTATCTGTTGGATTATTTGTTAGGAGGGACCCAATTTTTTTTTTTTTCTTAATAAACCAATTCATCCCATCTTCCTCTTACCAATTTGAAATAAAATGTAATTCTCTGGCTAACGTTAAACTCCTTTTTGTGTGTGTGTGTATATTGGTGGTAAAAATAAATATGGTGTATGTGTGTGTAAATAAAATGGGGGGTCAAGGGCAATGAGCAATGACTGTCATTTCAAAACTACAATTTTTTTCTGTTTTTCTTCTTCTAATAATAGCTGAATTTCCTGTTGAAAACTATCTGTCCTAGGTTTTAGGAAAATCATTTTCATGGTCCTTTTAATGATGAGAATGTGAATCAAGGATCCCATTCCGGGAATAATGATGTCTGAAACAACTGTAGAACCAACATACTGAAATAAAGAAAGTTGAGACATTTATTTTCATGGCAGAACACTAATAGACCCAGATTGCCAGTCCAACGTGGACTGTTTAGACAGTAAACTATACTCACCGTCATTTAGTGATTTAAAAAAATCTAGATTTTGGTACAGAATGCTTAGTTACTGTGTTCTGGTGGCCATTCTTGGTAGGGGTTCTATGACAAAACCAATTCTGGAAGGTGAAATGGAATTATACTTCAATTTTAATCATCCTTGGTAGATGGCCTGACAAGTGGGCCATATTAAGGTAGAAAATGAAAACTTCAAAAGTCCACTGCTTGATTGTTATTTTTAATCAGGGTCCTAAAAGCTGAAATCTAGATCAGGTAAGAAATACTCAAGGGTCCTACTAAGGAAGAAAGAAAGCTGCCTACTACTATCTGAAGGAAAGTAGAAAGTGTAGAATACTATTTAGTAGAAGATACTTACAGAATGGCTTCATTCTGTGAATGCTGAGAAAAGCTGTACATAATTTTGTTTCCCCCATTTTTAATTCCTGTTATCCTGAAGTATTTAGTAAGATTATAAGTATACAGTAAGATTATACCTTGGTTGTAGTCATCATCTGGGGAACTGACAGAAGAGTTTAATATCAATATTTTGGGAAAGCACTATGGAAGAGACAAAAGGTTTAATGGAGGTAACTACAACATGAAAACAGGTGACTTTCTAAAAGAAGAGTTAATGAGGAGATAAACTACTTGGAGGTGAATCTCTGGATTCCCAAGTCTCCAAATGGAGGATTCCCAGAATTATCTAGGGAAAGAAATTCAACTCCCACCACTTAATTGGGGTGTACTTAATTTAAAGGGTCCATGACGTGAAAAGTTGATGAGTTCTGGGATGCATGTTTATCAAATATATGTAGGGAACATAATGAGTTAAGGGAGTATGCTAGAATTATAGGATTAATCATATAAATCTAAGAATTGCAAAGAAAATAAAGCTTCTGTATTTTTCTGTAATTGATCTTATCTAACACTTCATTAGCCTAGAAGGCAAGGGAGATCAGATTAGTTGAAGCTGATAATCTCCACTGGATCCAATAATTTAAACATCTCCTTGGATATTCAGTTGCTTGGAAGACTTGACCTTTCTGAATCCCATTTTTTCTCTTTGCTTCTATCTGACCTAATATCTGGGTATGATTTAGATAGATGGGTGGTAACAGTAAGTGTGGCTTATGAGACTTAGCATGGGTTGCTCCTTAATACTAGCAATTAACCATGGATATGAGAACAGTCATGAGGACACATGCTTACACCCACTGCTTTAGATCAAGGCGCCAATCATTTCTCTCTGATGTCGGAATTTTTGAGTAAAGGTCATTTCATTTCAACTCTAGACTTTTGTTAGTGACTTGACCCTTCTGGCCCTTCCATGTTTCCTCTCAAGGCCAGGGAAAACCTGGGTGGTATCCCTTGGACACCACAATTTAGTGTCTACCTGTTTTCCACACCATTTAGTCATGCTTGACTGAACTGAAGGCTACAAAAACCATGATGAATTTTATTTAAAAAAAAAAAAAAACAACTAATTCTAAGTTTCACAATAATTACAGAATACAACTTACCTATAAATGTAAGACTGTCTTTAATTGCTTTGAGTTATAAATAGGAATTTTATGTAACTAATTATACATAAAATATTGATAATATATACAAAATTAATGCTTGTTCTAAGTTATAGTGGCATTATACTTTGAAACATGTTGATCTTAGTTGCTTTCATGGGAAAAAAAATGAAGGAAAAAATTCCTGGGATGACAGGATGACAGGTATTACAGTGAGCATGCACACAGGTACCCACAGTAAGCAGTTCACAAAGACTATATTACATAGTTCTACAGATGGATTTGGTGGCTTTGATTTTATTCTTCATATTATAGATAAAAAGAGGCACCAGCAATTTAAATAAATTTACCAAGGTCTCAGTGGTAACAGATGACATTAGTTGAATCCAATCCTAGGCATTTTGACTTTTCAATGTATCATTATGAATTATATTTTGTGGGATTTTTTAGTTTTTTAAATATAATGATTGATGCAATATTCAAATATGACAGAAATGCTAACAGGATTATGTTGTTCTTAACTCTTAAAAGATGAAATTTAAAAAGCAATAGAATTATTAGCAGCCAGCACACAGAGCTTTATTTGCTTATGCTGTTGTAAAAAAGTTCGTATAGACAATTTCTACATTTTTTCTGAATTTTGCTCAATAAAAACTTTAGACAAAAAATGGTACTGCTGAATCTAAAGTAAATCAAGTAACATGTTTATGGCTATCCAACTTGTGAAATATGGAAATAAGGTTGAAAAGAGCTAAATAACTCAATAACCACCTTTAAGTATTAAACTCACAGTGATCCAAAGGACCCCTGGGTTGACGCAGCCTTAGGATATTACTGATATAACATGTTCACATTATTCTATGTCCTTGAACTTCTCAAAAACTAAAGTATTTTAATCACTTTATTACTCAAAAGATTTTTTAAGGCTAGAAAAAGGTATAGTTATCTGAATAAATCAGAGATGTATCAAGATAATTTAAGAAAGGTGTGTGTTTGTCTAAAGTAGCTACTATTCCTGCTTAATCTACCTAGCTAAGGGATAATTTCTAGCTATCCCTTTAACTTTGTGTTACATAAAACCTGGCTTTAAAAAGCTCTGGTTTTTCCAAAACATAGATTGTTTTGAATAATTGAAGAGCTGGAATTGTGTCCAAGAAGTGACAATGAAATCCATCCAATTTTTATTCTAATGACACATATACTATTGCTTTAGCTTAGTGTACATAACTCATAAATCTTAACACCTAATCATATGGCCAGCAGGTTGGCATTTTTCCTCCTCATTTCCAAAACCTCTCTGAACATAAAAACTTCACCAAATAGCTAGGCTTCAAAGAAAAAAAAATGAAAGTCTGACCTAGAAAGATAATACCATCTTCATATTTTAAAAATCATGTTGGACCTTTGGACATTTGCTAAATTAAATGTTTTATTGTTTGAGAGATCATTTCATTTAGCTATTGAAAACTGGGGTGACTAAGTCTTTGGATATTTAGAAAATACTCTTAAATATGCAACAGTATAATAACGATAACAGTTTATTGCAACCATTTAATTAAGAGTAACAGCTTTTCAAACTCTAGAATCCAATCCAAACATAAATGCATGGGATTTGATAACTAGAGAATTGTCTTTGAAAGGAAGGATGACATGATAGCTAATGCATGCACATGGAAACTAATTAGATTTTTTAGCTAATGAATCCCCATTTAAATAAATGTGATTCGATAAATAATGGATCCCCATGGAAATGAATAGAATTGGATGACTAACACACCCCACTGAAATGAATGTGATTTGATAGTTATCGCATCCTCATAAATGTGTTAGATTGAATCCCATTCATTTTAATTGCAATAAATTAAAATAGCTTTTGTTCATGGCCTTTTGGCTAAGATCAAATGTTCTGTCCTCTATTTGGGGACTATATCCTAAGCAAGCAGACAACTCAGATTTTCTGATCTAATAGGTCCCTTCCTTCTCGAACTATGTGATCCATAAGCTACCCAAGCCATTCATTCCAGTAAGGTTGACTCACTAATAAAAACTATTCATTTCAATGGAGCATTTGTTGTCAATTAGATTCCATTAACTTCAATGGAATTTTTAGCTATTACAAACAGAACCTTCCAAATAACGTATTTAAATGCTACTTTTCAAAAAATGTCAAAAACAGGTTTTCATAGATAAAATCAAAATTTTAATACTTGTTTTTGCTAGATTACTTAAAATTAATTTTTTTAAAAAATAAAATATTTGGGAATATACTTTATTATTAAATGTGTAACTTACATATAGACTTCTGAAAATAAAATGTAAGAGGCAGAATTCTGAAAATGAAGCACAGCACTGTCAATAATAACAAAAATTCACTCTCTGAGAAAACCTGTTTTTGTATATTTATCACATTACTCAATTGTATTTATTTATCTTCATTTCTTCCCATTTGTGTGTGTGTGTTTTATGAGGCTAAGACTGTCTTACACATCTGTGTATTACAAAATCATACAGCATGAGGATATAGTGGAATCCTGATGAGTTAAATAGGTAGATGCATATAGATAAGTAAATTAATAAATGAGTGATTATAAGATATCAGAGAAATAAAAATTTATTGAAAATTAACAGTAACTTACCTACTGGGATAAATATGATACATATGTGCAAATCCATACATATGTATAACCCTCACTCAAATATAATAACTCCTCCATGAAATAAATATTGAGAGTTTTTTTAAAATGAGGAAACTGAGTCCAAAAAAGAATGAATAAAAAAATCCCATGGCTAAAAAGTATATTTAAAACCCAAGTCCGCTAGATAAGGCACTCATTGTTTTCCTTACACTATGCCTTCATTACCTTAACATGCAAAGGTCTCTTTCAAGAATGTCTTAAATAAATTTCAGTCTAGAAAAGGTTACAACTTGAGGAAAAAATATACAGTATTAAAAATAAATGTCCAAATAAAATGAGGGAAAAAAACTTAAAATAATAAAACCTATCATAAGCCACTGCTTTGAAGTATTTCAATTTTATGAGAAGATAAAAAGGAAAACAGTATGGCTAATGTAAAAGAGCAAAATCTATTATTTAAATGATAGGATTAAAAATACAGTAGTGATATTCAGTCAGCTGAAGACTGACTCATCCCCTACACTTGCCTATACACACACATAAATATATACATGGAAACTATCAAAATCATCAATAAAATTAACTTGTCAGAATCTTGAATGAAGAGGTAGAATATGAAAAAGTTATTCTCTATATAAAAAAGCTTTCTTAAATTCTAGGAAATCCAATCCCTCTTTACCTCCAATTTCTTGCCCTTTCTCAATGATTTCCCAAGAGAATTTCAAATAAATGTGACTTCAATAATATTTCTGGTGTTATTAACACCCATAGAAACACTGACCAATAAAAAGGATGCCATGTATAGGACCTATTGCATACAATGTATATTTTATTTTTATGAAATGCATATTTTTACTGAAACTTAATCAGGAAATCAGATAGGAAAGCAATAGTTCTTACCATAAAAATTTTCAGTGTATCAAAATAAGTCAGAGATTACAGATATCTTTAGTGTATTTACTGCTTTTGGCTTTTCATTGCTTTTAAACAAATTCCCAAAGAATAGTTTTACATTTTAGAGTTTTTCACTTTCCACTGAATATCATGAGTCTTCTCACAGATGACATTTGACGACCTTCAATTTTTCATTACCTGCAGGAAAAAACACACTGTAGATTTCGAGACAGCAGAACTGTCTCCTTTACAGGCATAGGAAGAAAATGTAATGGAGAAAGTACTTAAATGACACAGTTTTCTCCCTACAGTGGGAAAGGAAATTATCAGCCAAAACAACAAAATCTTTCAAAAATGATACAGTTAGGATTGTCATAATCCATATTACATTTAGATAATCCATGGCCATACTTACCTGGAATCTCTTAGGAGGATACTACATAGGATTGATTTTGTATAGAACACATCATATAGCATCCCCTGGTACTTTAATGTGTTGGAGATAATGACAATGAAACATGATAGGAATGAAAATTGGTGCAGTTACTTTGGAAATCAGTGTGGAGGGTCCTCAAAAAATTAAAAATAGAGCTACCCTATGACTTAGCAATTGCACTACTGGGTATTTACCCCAAAGATACAGATGTAGTGATAAATAATAGGGCTATATGCACCCCGAGTTCACAGCAGCAATGTCCGCAATAGCCAAAATGTAAAAATAGCCAAATGCCCTTCAAAAGGCGAATGGATAAAGAAGATGTGGTCCATATAAACTATGGAATATTAGTCATCAGAAAGGATGAATACCCAACTTTTGAATCAATATGGATGGGACTGGAGATTATACTAAGTGAATAAATCAAACAAAGAAAGTCAATTATGGTATCGTTTCACTTATTTGTGGAACATAAAGAAGAGCATGGAGGACAATAGGAGATAAAAGGGTAAAATGAAGGTGGAGAAATGGGAGTGGGAGATGAACCATGAGAGACTATGGACTCTGGGAAACAAACTGAAGGTTTTAGAAAAGAGGGGGGTGGGGGGAGGGGTGCGCCTGGTGATGGGTATTAAGGAGGGTATGTATTGCATGAAGCACTGGGTATTATATGCAAACAATGAAACACAGAATAATACATCAAAAACTAATGATGTACTGTATGGTGACTAACATAACACAATAAAAACTTTAAAAAATAAAAAAAGAAATCAGATGAAAAGTTTTAGAGGATTTTTTGTTTTTTCAAAAACAGGTGATAGAGCATGGGAAGTAGTACTCTCAAATTTAGTATTGTAACTTCAGCTTTTCTATCTGCCTTCATTTTGACTCTTGGTTCTGTGAATTCCTCTATGAAAGAGGAATAATGACAATACTGACCCCACAGCATTGTTAGATAGGTTCATTGTTACAGAATCACTGAGAACACTGCCTGACACATAGTAAACACTAAATAAGTGACTTTCAAACATATTTTACAGAATGTTAGACCTAATAGAGGTAAACCTATCTTTAGCTAGAAATAAATTACATTTGAATAAATATTAAAAATTAGTCCCTAGAACAATATTACTTTGTCTATTCAAGGAAGATGCTGGGAGGTTTATTCTGTATTTAACTACAGAGTGTTTTTGAACCCTAAATTATCCAGAGTTTATATTGATTAAAGTCATTGACTGATTAGTATCCTGGGTAGATAAAGATATAATAATAAGGCAAGTAATCATTTTTCATGGAACCAGAAGGAGACACATTCTATTAGAAAGATTATTCCATATTAGAACAGAAATTTCTCTATCATTTTACACTCTTTATGCCATCTTGATAATTTCTTACCTGTCAAAAATTTTAAGCAGCTAAACAGCTGTGGGTTGAAGTTTTTTATATTGAGATATTTTTTTTTTTCTATTTCAATTCAACAATGGCAGACATAGAACCAAACCTCCTTCAGTTTGTGACTTAATTCTAGTGGGCTAAGTGGAGAGCATTTAGACTGACAGTAGACACATGGTGCTGGTATTTTCAGAAATAGTGGGCACTAGAAAGGGTGGCCAGTACATAAAAACATACCTTTGATACTTCTGTTTCGATAAAATCGTTTAGCTTAAAGTGGAAAATTGTTATTTCACACTAGAGGGGATTTCTGATTTTAATTTGGCCTTCCCAAAAAGGTGAGAAGCTTCATTAAAGATATCCCTCTGTTCATTAATTAATTGATAAGCAGTTGTAATAAAGTGTTTAGAGGAGTGGCTGTCATTAGGAATATCTCTAGAGGCAATATTTCAGGAAGAACAAACTATCAACTAAGGAATATTCTAAACCAGTGTTTAATATGCAGAGAGTAAGGCCAGAGGAAGTTTATATTTCTCTGAAGCTATGAGAAATACATTTTAAAATCTCAAGATAATTTGATACTTAAAGCATGATTCCTCTGAATTTTATAAATGGCTTAATGGCACACAAGAGATTTAATGGGTAATTGTTTTAACAGGCATATTTATATTAAATATTAATGTATAATTTTATTTATAATTTTTAAATACTATGCATGAAGTAGATATTTTAAAATAGTAATTAGAAATATTCTTACTTTAACTTTCCTTTTTATTTTGTCTCTTTCAGCAGCTTTTGTGATATTATTCTGCTTTGCCCACCTATACCTCACTGACATTTTCTTCATTTCTCTTCTATTCCTTCAACAGACACAACTTTTCAGTTGTTATTCTAGTCATGACCTTTTTTTTTTCTCCACAGAATCTGTTCACACCCTCCAGTATCAAATGTTTTTGTGAGCATAGAACACTTTACTACACTAGGGTTTGAGATGCAGTCAGCAGTGACACACGAATTAATACGTTATGTGACTGACTTCTGGAACATCAGAGTTGGAGCACAGAAGATTGTATTCTCAACAAACACCTTTATCTGGAGACAGTTATCACACGCAGACACAAACAGACAGCATTTAAAGTCTCTAGAGATTTTCTAGGAGTATACAGGAAATAGGAAGCATTTATTCCAGAGAATCTACTAAATCTCCATAAGAAAAACAAAAATCTGTGTTACTGGAGCCATGACTAGCTCCCCCATATAAATTGCTTCGTCTCATGGAAACTATTCCTGGCCCTGTATTCCTGGCAAGTGGCATCAAGAAGGTAGGGTTCCCTCTCCCTTCAGCTCTCAGACTGGGGCTGCAATTTTACCTCAAGGGGGCAAGCTACTGATGCTTTTCATCTTTCCCAACCCCTGGTTGCAGAAGCTTTGTCTGGGAAAGACAACTAAGATGACTAGAGCACCCTTCCACCATGTGGCCCTAATGTGTTGGGCTTAAGTTCTACTCAAAATGTGGCATATGGCAAACACTAGGCCGTGAAGACTCACAGGTGCCAGCTAGTACCCAGGTAGCACTTATGAGAGATTCTAAGCCAGGAAAGGTCAGCCAAGAAAACTAGGAGATACCCTGTCAGTTCCAGGTCACAGAGTAGGTATATCACTCCAGAAAAAGGGTGCTGCAGAGCTTACCCTTGGCTCTTATGAAGTAGTGCACTGATTCAGTAAAAGAGACAGGCCACAGGACTGAGACCCTCATAGCTCTGCTTGTGAAGACTGATTTCATTTAGAATAGAACAAGAATAGTTCCATGCCTAATGACAATCTTCAAAATAATGGAGAGAAATAGAGAAGGAAATGTAGCTCCTGCTCACATACCTACAAGTGAAAAGGCAGAGCAAGAAGACTAACAAAGAGAACCAGGAACAGAGACAGCTAAGAAGAACCATCCTAAAATCACAGTCACTCTGCATGAACTCAGAAGCAGCCAGAAGGCCATGAGGAATACTTAAAAATATTCCACAAATTGAATACAGATAAATCAACAGACAGTGGAATCCTCACTGAAACAACAGACTTAAGCACAACCTCTGACTAAACACGGACTGAAAACACACAAAACTGACACAAGGGCAATTCCCTGGAAACCAGGCTTAAAAATAAAATCTCATGAACCCTTGGATGTTTTTGAGCTTATGTGCATGCCTACAGCTATACCCTTTGGCAGTAATGAAAGAGAAAATATCCAAGCTACCAGACCTTGGTTAAACAAGTGGCAAAAACATAAACTCCTTATACTGTAAACGATAGCATCCAACTACTCCCCAAACTCACTCTCACATACTAACACACACACACACACACTCACCCCACACAGTCAAAGGTAAGGGCAACAACAATCCAACAATCCAACAGGATCCAACAATCCAATCCAATGCAGGTTAAACAGCTTTTGTCCAGTAAGTGGCTTATAATGACATGAAAGTGATGCTGAGATAACCAGCCTAAAAGATGAAAATAAGAGAAACTGTGAGGAGAAGCACCAAAAAACTTCACACTGCAAGGGAAACAGACTTCACAGAATTAGTTCAGCCAAGTCACTAAATAAATAAATGACTAAGTAAATAACAACATCAATTTCTTGATGAGGGGATCATTATCCAGAGTTCCTACAATATATTACCTAAGATGGAAAAATCACAACACATAACCAAGAACCAAACAAATAGGCAATAAAAATTTGTTTTGAAGGGATCCAGATGTTGGATTTAGCAGTAAAGAAAGACAATTCAAAGTAAATTTTGTTATTGTATTTTTTTATAAATATGTTGAAAAATTAAAGTAGACCATGCCCAAATAATTAAGGAAAATAAAACCTATATCATCAAACAGAAACTATTAGTAAAAATATGAAATAAAAGAACCAGATGGGGGGCGCCTGGGTGGCTCAGTGGGTTAAAGCCTCTGCCTTCAGCTCAGGTCATGATCCCAGAGTCCTGGGATCGAGCCCCACATCGGGCTCTCTGCTCAGCAGGGAGCCTGCTTCCTCCTCTCTCTCTGCCTGCCTCTCTGCCTACTTGTGATCTCTGTCTGTCAAATAAATAAATAAACAAAATCTTAAAAAAAAAAAATTAAAAAAAAAAAGAACCAGATGGAAAATTTGAGTTGAAAAACACAATAACTGAAATAAAAATTCAACGGAAGGACTCAACAGAATTTTCAGCTTACAAAAGAAAGAAGCAAACTAGAAAGTAGACTGATAATGTATAGTATGAAAAGCAAAGATAAAAAACAATGAAGAAAAATCAAAGAGCTTAATGGAATATGTGATGCCATTAAGCACACCCACATATGTGTAGTGAGAATGACAGACATAGAGGAGAGAAAAAAGGGAAGAAAAATATTTGAACGGTTGGTGAAACTTGAAATTGAATGAAAAATACTTATCTGTGCAACCAAGGAACTCAATAGACTCCAAGTAGAATAAACACAAAGAGATCGATACTAAACAAACCAAACAAATATAGAAAGAGAATTTTTTAAAAAATCTTGAAAACAGTAAGAGAAAAAAACAACCATTACCAATAAGATTAACAGAGGACTTACCATCAGAAACAATGGACTGAAAAATTAGGATGACATATGAAAAGTGCCAAAAGTGGAAAACAAAATCAAGAATCCTATCTCTAGCAAACTAGTTTTCCAAAATAAAGGCAAAATAAGGGCATTTCAAAACAAACACTTATACAATGTGTTGCTAGCAGACCTGTCCTGCAAAAAGTACTAACAGAAGTTCTTTAGCCTGAACGTAAGTGACACCCAAAAGTAATTTGAATACACACAAAACACAAAAAGTAAATATAACTGTGCAGGGGCATATGTGTGTGTGTGTGTGTGTGTGTGTGTGCGTGTGTGTGTGTAATTATAAATAAGAGTAAAATTACCCTCACTTACCCTTTCTTTTATTATTTAAGAAGCAATTTCATAAAATTATATACATATTATACACATTTTTATTGAGATAATAGCATATATCTATGAAATATAATTAACAATAGGATGTTGTGGGTTTGAAAACAGCTATACCAAAAAGATCTTGAAATCACGTGGAAAAAATTAAGAAATAGTAATTAAGAAAGTTGATACTCTGTAACTTCTGTTACATTCTGTTAAATTACACTCTGTTACATTCTGTTAAATTCTGTAAGTATATACTTGTTTTCCTTTATTCTATCAGCTTCTTTAAAAAGACATAAAATAATGTAAAGTCATAATTATAAGCATGCATTCCTGTGTTTGTTATATGTATAGATATAATATGTCTAATGATAATTATAAAAGGCAGGAGATTTTTAAAAAGTGTATAGTAAAAAGTTTCTTTATTTTACTGGACTTCAGTATAAATCTAAAACCCAAAATAATTTCTGATATGTTAATCAGTATACTCTAAGACATAGAGAATAATTTGAATCATGAGGAAGCTATAAAACATTGATGAAAGAAATTTTAAAAAGACATGATATTCCATGCGCAAGTATTGGAAGAATTAATATTGTTAAAATGACCATACTACTCAAAGCAATCTACAGACTCAATAAAATTTATATCAAAATGCCAATGGTATTTTTTTACATAAATAACAAAAAAATCTTTAAATCTATATGGAACCCAAAAAGATCAAGAATAGCTAAAAACAACTCTGAGCGAGAAGAACAAAGATGGAGGCATCACATTTCCTACTTTAAAATGTATTACAAATATACAATAATAAAAATATTGGCATAAAAAAAGACATACAGACCAATGCAACAGAATAAAGAACAGAAAGAAACCCTTGCCTATGTAGTCAACTGATCTTTTACAAGGGTACCAAGAAAAAAAATGGGGAAAGAATTGTCACTTTAATAAATAGTATTAAAAAATCGAATATATGAATGCAAAACCTGAAATTAAACCCTTTTTGTACAGCATACATAAAAATCAACTAAAAATGAATTGAGGACTGAAATGTCAGTCCCGAAACCATAACTCCTTGTAGAAAAAAGGCAAAAATATCTCTTCACATTGGGCTTAACAATTTCTTTCATATGATACTGATGATACTGAAAGCACAGACCACAAAAGCAAAACTAGACAAATGGGTTCTTATCAAAATAAACTCTTTTGCACAAAGGAAACAATCCACAAAGTGAAAAGACAACTTAAGAAATAGGAGAAAATAGTTAGAAACCATATTTCTGATAAAAGGTTAATATCCAAAATATTTTAAAAATTCCTATAACACCTTCACACAAAAAAATTCTTATTAAAAGATGGAGAAAGAAAGTCCTCTCCAATGAGGACATATAAATTGCCAACAGCTATATGAAAAGGGTGCTCAGTATCACTAATCTGCAAGGGAAGGCAAATAAAAACAATGATGAATATAACCTCATACCTGTTAGAATAGCGCATATCAAAAAAAAAAAAAAAAATTGGGGCACCTTGGTGGTTCAGTGGGTTAAATCCTCTGCTTTCGTTTGGCTCAGGTCATGGTCTCAGGGTCCTGGGATCGAGCCCCACATTGGGCTCTCTGCTCAGCAGGGAGCCTGCTTCCTCCTGTCTCTCTGCTTGCCTCTCTGCCTACTTGTGATCTCTATCTGTCAAATAAATAAATAAAATCTTTTTAAAAAATTTAAAAAATAATAAATAAAAAATAAAAAAAATTTCACGAGTTTGTGGAGAAAAGGGAACTCTTATTCATTCTTAGAGGGAATGTGAAATAATTCAGCCAGTATAGAAAACATTATGAAGGGTACTAGAAAAATTAAAAATTAAACTATTTTGATCCCACAATCCAACTTTTGGGTATTTATCCAAAGGAATTGAAATTGGGATCTCAAAGAGATACCTGTGTCCATCTCTCCACTGCAGGATTACTCACAATAGCCATGACATGGAAGCAACCTAAATGTACAGTGATGGATGAATGGATAAAGAAAATATGGTATTTATATACAACAGACTGTTATTCAGCTTTAAAATGGATATAATGTCATTTCTGAAAATATGGATTATCTGAGAGGGCATTATGCTAAGGACAATGAGCAAGTTACAGAAGAAAAAATACTATGTTGCTCTTACTTCTATAAATAATTTAAAAGAAAAAAAAAAATTAGAAGTCCTCATGGAAGCACAGTGGTCATTACCAGAGCTGGGGGTAAGGGAAACAAGAAGGTAATGGTCAAAAAACACAGTTTGTTATGCAAAATCAATAAGTCCTAGAGATCTACTGTAGTTCACAGTGCCTACAGTTAACAAAATGTACAGTTGACCTCCTGAATAATGCAGGAGGTGAGGGTCCTGACCCCATATGCAGTTGAAAATCCATTTATAACTTCTGACTCCCCAAAACTACTAATAGCCTACTATTGAATGGAAGATTTGTCACTAACATAAGCAGTCGATTAACACATAATTTCTATGTTATAGGTCTTATATACTCTAGTCTTAACCCACTGAGCCACCCAGGCGCCCTACTCTAGTCTTATAATTAAGCTAGAATAAAGAAAATGTTAGAAAAATCACAGAGAAAATAATTTACAGTTATGTACTATATCTATATGTACATATACCCTCATATAAGAGGATTTACACATTTCAAATCTATATTCTTCAAGGTTAACTGTATTGTATACTTAAAAAATTTGCTAAAAGGGTACATTTTCTGTTAAATGTTCTTGTCAACCTACACATACACACAAAACATAGTTCAGGAGGGAACTTTTGGAAATGATAGATATGTTTATGGCATAGGTTATGGTGATGGTTTCACAGGTGTATTTTTATTTCCAAATTCATCAAATATATAAGTACATATATTAAACATGTACATTTTCTGGATACCAATCATAGCTCAGTAAAGTGGCTGGTTAAAAAAATCATTTCTATTTCTCTACACTAGTAATGAAAAATTCAAAATTGAAATTAAGAGAATAATTCGATCTACAATAGCATTAGAAAGAATAAAATAATTAAGAATAAATGTATGTTCAAGACTCGGATACTGAAAACTATAAAACACTGTTGAGAGAAATTAAAGACCTTAATAAATAGAAAGTCACTATGTCTCCCCATGGTACACACTGTGGTGTATGCTATGAAGTACTTATGGGCACTCCATATATTTTCATGATGCAAATTAATGAGCTTAGAATAAACCTTCTTATCTTTACTTCTTTTCACTGAATCTAACACTATGTTACCACCATGTGTATGGCTGGGAAATACAGTGGAAGCTCACAAACCTGATACGGCGGATTCGAGATAGGAGAGACCCACTTGCCATACTCACATATTTTAGGACAAGGGTTTTCAACCTGGCACTACTGACATTTTGGACAAAATAATTCTCTCTGTTGTGAGGCACCCAATCTGTGCATCATACAGAATATTTAGCTGTACCATGTATCTGTCTCGGACTTTATCTACATCCTATTCCTCCTTCCAGTTTCCCCAACACACTTTCAGCTCCGTAGTGACAATCAAAAATGCCTCCAGACATTGCCCAATGTCTCCTGAGGGTAAACATGTTCCATGGGAGAATGACTGATGTAGAAAACCTAAGGAGCCTTTGTTTGTTGTTTGTTTTGTTTTATTTTAATAATCCTGGAAGGCCTCCCTGTATCTTTAGCTTGTATCTTTCTCTTTGTCTGCAGGTACTAAGTAAAGCACTACTATTGCCATTTTCCTTGTTTTCTGACTTTGAACCAATCATTCTACCTTCTCCTCTTCGTTCCTATGGAAACTATAAGGCCATAAAACAAGGTGATTAAGTGATATATTGCTTTATATTATTTTGTATTGATTTATGTTTGTTGACTTTCTCCCCACTGAGACTATATACTTGTGACCAGGAACTATGTATTTAATGTATTTTGTTTTCTATGTGTGATTAATAAAGCTTAAATGCTCACTTAATAAATGTTTGTGGTTTCCAAGAGTTACACACACATGTGCACACCACACACACACACACACACACACACTCACACACAGGGAAGGGGCAGAGAACTAAGCAAATATCTTGGTAAAAGTACTACAAAAATTGCCAACCATGAACATGGCAATTTCCCTATCTCTAAGTACTTTCAATATATATGATCATATGGTTCTGGTGTGTAGTAGGAAACAAATTAGTATTTAGTGAGTGGCACATAACGAGCAAAGTCCTACCAATTTAAGTTAGCTTTAAAATTTTCCCATCTCCCGATAGTACATTTTTCATTTACTCTAAGTATGCAAGCTGCTAACAAGTTCACTCCCGCTCTCAGCATTTATAAACATAATAGGCTTTTTGACTTATGATAGCAGAAATAATGGAGATGTGGAGAGGGTCATACAAGGAAGTGTATTCAGTGAAATTAAGGGGAAATCTAGGTCCATTCGTGCATATCCTACTACTTGAAAGGAAGTTAGTAATTCTGAGATTATAGCATTCATCGGGCTTTTTAAAGTTATGAAACATTTCAAAGGTTAAACAAGGTTATTAAATGATTCTAGGAGTTCATAAATTAGTCACTATAGATTTTTTTAAACAAAGGCACTTTAAAATAAAGCAGAATGATTTGGAATTGTATTGATTTATTCAGTTAAATGTGCCAATATATATTCCCTTTCACTTTTCATTTAGAAATATAACCAAGAAAATGTTAGTCCTACCGACTGTAATTTTTGATGCTAAATTAGAGTATTTAAGTATATCCTAATTGATTTTTGTCTACGAAGCAAAAGAATCAGTGAAAATAGATTTGAAAGGAAATGTGTCTGCCCTTATGTATCTAAAATGGTAGAATAATTTGGAGAAAATAGCACTTGGTGAGATATGTTAAAACACCGGTGGGTGGAGAAATGAAAATTGTTTCATAAATGATTCTTGAGTTGTCAAGTATTAAAATAAAATGCATCTTCTAATCTGATTTATGATTTTAAAAATCTAATTAAAGCTCTGGTTAATCACTTATGTCGTATAATTGAGAAAGTTCTGTAAAATAACATATTTCGTGGTGGAGAAAATCTCTGGGTTTCAAATTTTCTGAGCCAACTGCAAGATGGGGAAGAACAGCAGATGGAGGTGTGAGCATAGGACATGGGACCCGGTGGAGTGCGACCAGGAGTTTTTATTAGTGTTTATTATATTTAAGGGTAAAAATGTACTTGGGGGCAAAAAAGTATATCATGCCAAAATCTGAAGGATAAAATGAAGAGAAAAATGAGAGAATGAGCAGTTGGGTCAAATGAGGGTCAAGTAAAGTGGAGCGCTTAACTTTGTATTGCTCTTCCCAACATGTACTAGTGAATGGCATATGTGTCTTAGAGTGACTCCTCCATCTCACACTTTTATGTGCAGATGGCACGGGAGCGGTGGTGTGGTGATATTGCATCACCGTCAGCAACTGGCCAGTCCTGGAATGTGTGAAAGCAACCTGTAGAGATGTAGTTGGTACCCAGCACGGCAACAATCTCTCTGCGTGAAGCCAAGGTCACTTGTTATGCACATGTGGGCTCAGTGTGTCTGCGGGAACTCTTCCCAGGTGCTCAGGTGGGGGAACCTTTAGTCTGAGACCCCCTAGCTCCACTGATAGTAAGGCTTGTTTTTGTTCTACCCCAACTACAATAACCAGGTTTTACTTTGTTTTTCCTTGGCAAGTCTTTGGTACTGCTCTTCCACTTATGCTTATTGTGTCTTCTATCTGTGTCATCTTCCAAGTTCAGCCACTACCAAGATCTTCCCCAGTGGATGGCACCTGGATGCATCTTTTTAGGTGTCAGGGCATTATGCCTCCACCGAGACAATGCCGGTACAGATGATGTTAACCGAACAAAAGCAAAAGCAATCGAGCAATAGAGAGAAGTTACAGAAGAGCCAGAACATCAACTGGGCCGACAGTTATGGCTAAAAAACAGGAGAGAATATGGGAAGCTAGGTATGGAAGGATAGAGTGAGGGGTGCCATGTGATAAGCATAACAAATAAAACACATTAGTAAGACATGGGAAACTTATTCCCTCTAAATAATGTATTAAGCTCTGAGATAAACCACACCTCTTACGATACTGGGTAGCCTTCACCTTAATTAGTATCACTACCCTTTTCAAGTTTTTCATTTCAGAAATGCTATCTAATGACTCAATTTTGAAAAGAAGTGTACACTGTTGTTAAATAAAAAGTATTTTTTCATTTGGCTCTAATTTATATTTCTATAATATCATATGCTCGGATGACAAAAAACAATCACTATATTTAACCAGCTACAAAAGTGGTGGTAATGTGAAATTTAGATCCTGATGAAAGAAATTATATAAATCCTTTTTCTGAATCTATTAATTTCTATCACAATTTTATCGTGAATTGCCAGGAAGTCACAGCATGTACCACAGTGTATACCATCAGGATAGGTACAAAAACTGCTCTAAGGGATTATGTGACAATTCATCATGCAGAATGTGTCTACCTACACATCAGCTCTGCACAGACTTATATGTATGTACATGCACATTATTTGAACATATAAATCTCTGTGCTTTTCCGTCTTTCCCCCTGGAGCTCTGGCCATCTTTTCTTTTTGCTTTTCAGATTAAAATACTATCAAAACCAGGCATGATTCTCCATCATTTTTTTTATTATGGTAACATTTACCTTTGTTTGAACAGTCATTGGCCACAAATCTTCAGATGTTGTGTTATAGTGCCTACTTCCTGATATATAACGATATACAGAATTCTCAATAGAATGCATATAATTCAGAATTATGTAACTGAATGACCATTAGATCTGGAAAAGGTTTACTTAAAAGAAATCAAAGAAAAATAAAATCGGTATACCCCATTTCTAAATTGCCCATATTAAACCTTAGAGTGTTCATGAAAAACTTAACTTTGTTTTGCTGACAAATAAAGCAAAGCAGAATGCAATGATTTTCATCTATTTAGTAATATTGTAGCACACAAATGTCATTCTCTGGAACCCATATCTATCAGACTAAATGACTGAATTTACATCTGCTATTTGATGGAATAAAATAAAGTCATTTTAATAGGACATACCCAGTGGATCAATGTTCCTGCTTTGAAAATGAACATCTTAGTTTTCCCTAGGCATTTATGTGCGAACAAAAGATCATTATTCTATGACAATGTTACATTCCATTGACATTTCTGAACAGAGAATGCTTCTTTCTATGTGAGTCTAGGAGTTTGTTTACAAATAATATGTATATTAGTAGAAAGTAGAAAAGATTAGTAGAAAGTAGAAAAGAATCCATTGTTTTGGAAAATGTGTATTTTAACTAATATGACATCTGATTTGTTGAGGGTTTTAACTGTATCTTTTTTCTAAGTGAAGCACCACTGAAAAGGCATATTAACTCTTTAGGAGTAAAGGATACTTTTATTGACTAAATGACTCAATTGATTCATTAAATAACAGCTTAACAGCTTAAAAGAGTAAATGCACCTTCAAAAGGTACCAAAACTACGACCATGAAACATCACTGGTATTGAAATAATCAATATAACTATTCCAGTTTCCATTTTGTGAAGAATTTCCTGGCCATTTAGTAGAGTTGTTAGGCCTTGTTTTTAGGTGTTTTCTTATTTTTCAAAGATACTCCACAGACCTGACTGATACAGTGGGAGAAAAAAATAAATAATAACTGCTGTATTTAGGGTTTAGGTTAGAATGAAACAAAATGGCCTACTAAAAACAATGTTTTTTAAAAAATCAGATAGTTGGTATTATGTAGAAATCATAGTGTCCTGGGGCAATGAGAATTCTTATTGTTCTTTTTGTGCAGACTTAGGGTGGAGTTCAAACCAACATACAGTCTCTATACAAAAGCATTTTTTTTTCATTTTCTATGCATTTCAGTTCTATGCTGAAAGTATGTTAGTATGTAACATGCAAAAGCTGTCTTTAATTGAGCATTATCTTTGGACATAATATTTGACCATGAAGAAATATGATCATCGCACATTGTTAATAACATACAACATTCATTCATTCAGCAAAGTTTTGCATCAATACAATCTGCATGAAATGCTAGGGATGCAGAATTTAAATCAGCTCTTCCATCTGATGAATTCACAGTCTGGTAAGGGAAAAAGATAAATTGTAAGGTTATGGTGTAAGGAACACCTAACACAACTACCATTCTATTCACACAAATTTAGTTTCTGTGAATTCTGACAGCGTCCCAGGATGGTCCCATGTATCAGAACCTTTGCCGGTGTCCGCTATTTCTTTATTGGGCTCTGTAGCTTATATCCTTTCTAAGTTATTGTTAAGTCTCCTCTCTAAACCCTGTGCTCCCACATTTATATAGAACCAAGTCTGTACACTGCTAATGATCCTTTCTCAAAAAAAAAAAAAAAAATTAAGGAATAATCTGTAAACTATCTGCTTTATGTTTCCACCACCAGTATGACGAGCCTATCTGCTTCTTTACCTACATGTTCTGTCTTTTCTCCTATTATGACAGTCCAGGAATCTTTATTCCTTATGAAAACCAATCTTTCCATTTGTTTGAAGCATCGCCTCCTCTTGTGTAAACAGAAAGTTTGGTCCTATGTTTATCTCTGCTTGGCTGAACTACGAGAGAAACAGAGTTCTGCATTGTTTAAGTCACTATTATTGAAAGCCTGTTAAAAGCAGCTGAACTTAACATTTGGTAATCCACTGGACTTTCTGATTCTCCAGGTCTGCACTTGAGCTATTTAATTTTGTACTTTGTTTATACTGGGGAAAAGCAGTGTTTCCGTGAAGCCAAATCCCCATAAGGTACATTTGGGGTTCTAAGAACATCCTGCCTAAACATACTAGAGAGTGGTGCAAAGATAGAGAGTCCACAGAGTCTTCTGTGAACTCTCTGTAAGTCATTTCTAAACTCTCTTCTTTCTCCCGTCATGAATCTGAATGCAAATAACCATTCTTTCCTCTTCTATCTAGTTTTTATGTCTGGCATAGTAAGGCCCTATCTATGACATGAGTAAACACACTTAACAGAAAATAGGGACACAGAGAAATTTTGCAGGTACTTTGAATTTTTTTGATCCTTCTTTCCTAGTGAGAAGATTCAGACCATAATTTTAAGACTTTATTTATTTATTCGACAGAGACAGAGATCACAAGTTGGCAGAGAGGCAGGCAGAGGGGGAGTGGGAGGCAGGCTCCTGCTGAGCAGAGAGCCCGATGTGGGGCTCAATCCCAGGACCCTGAGATCATGACCTGAGCCAAAGGCAGAGGCTTAACCCACTGAGCCACCCAGGCACCCCCAGACCATAATTTTATATTTGATTTGTCCCCCAACTGTAGTATAATTGTGACTAAGTCATAAAGTATCCTTGATTCCATTTTATCAATTTACATGATTAGTAGACTAAGTCCAGAAGATTTACCTATAAAATTCATGTCTGCTTCAAAATCCCGTTATTCAGAAGAGACTATATATTAGCCAATGGAAGTAAAGAAAAACCCTTACTAGCAGGATATGTTACCAAAATTGAAAGTCCCGGTTTAGACATTTATACAACTTGAATATAGCAATAGTTAAACCAGGTAGTAACTGCCATAATTTCTAATAAGACCATGTCTAGGTAAGGCTTTAAAATCCAAACCAGTCTTTTAAAATACATTTTCCATGTAATAATTTCTGAAGTACATGATAAAAAGCATCAAGTATGAATTTTGTTACTCTTTTAAAAAACTAAATTCTCCCCATTAATTAAAAATAGATAAATGGGCATTAAAAAAACAAACTTCAATCTTTTTTTTTTTTTTAAAGGAATTTTTTTTTTTTTAAAGATTTTATTTATCAGAGAGAGAGCACAGGCAGACAGAATGGCAGGCAGAGGCAGAGGGAGAAGCAGGCTCCCCGCTGAGCAAGGAGCCCGATGTGGGACTCGATCCCAGGATGCTGGGATCATGACCTGAGCCGAAGGCAGCTGCTTAACCAACTGAGCCACCCAGGCGTCCCACAAACTTCAATCTTGAAACATATATAAGGGATGTTCTATTTTGTTTTATATATTTATTTTTATATATGGGTATCTGATCTATTTTAAGATGTTTATCTCAAATGTTTATGAAATATGTATTTTCACTTTTCCATCTTAATACAAAATAAATGATCTTAGGGGTGACTCAGTCATTTAATTATCTACTCATGATTTTGGCTCAGGTCAAGACCTCATGGATCAGTAGAGCCCCATATCTGGCTCCCTGCTCAACACAGACTCTGCTGGAGATTCTCTGCATCTGCTCCTCCCCTGGCTTCTGCAATAAATGCATGCATGCATGCATGAATGAATGAATCTTTAAAAAAAAATCGATCTTAATTCTCTCCACCTATCCAGCACTAATATTCAAAACACCTAACAATTGATAAGGAACCGGCATCAATAATCCAAATGCACATTTCTACACCCACCCAGTCATGGCTGCTTTGAAACCTGTAGCTGCCCCCTAGTCTGTATCTGCTAAGGAAACAAAAAACAAAACAAAAAAAAAACCAACTCTCCCCAAAATAAGGTAGACAAGGAAGAATATGGGTTCCTATACAATTTTATTTGTGAATAACTGTTTCTATAGACCTTAGAGAAAAGCAACTATGTGTTTTTAACTGCTTTCTTTAGAATCTGATAGTAAAACTTTCCTCCATTAATTAGATATGAGCATATTCTTTTCTTTTGTCCATATATTCAATTTTTGCTTTCACCCAATCGGACTTTATAAAAAGTGCTTCCTCCTTTTTAGAGCTTCCAGGTTCTTTTTTAGTGCGTTATACTTCTAGGCCTGTTCTCCCCTTCTGCAGCTTAATGTAAGAACCTATGGGTTAATTCCTAGAAAATTCAAAGTATTTAACCAACTTCTGCTTTAATTCTCACAAAATTCTTCTTAGGTAGATCCCACTACTGCCCCTTCCTTACAGATGAATAAACCAGAGCTTAGAATGGATAAGGAATTGTCCAAGGGTACCTATTCAGTAAGTGGAGAAAAAGATCTCAATAGATTTCCTCCGTAAGTGCTTAAAGCTTGGGTGCCATCATGAACAGCACAGTAAGTGTTTTGACCAGGAAGTTCATAACCGATCGACTACTTCAGCGGAAACAGATGGTCACTGATGTCCTTCTCTATGGAAAGGCAACAGCACCAAGACAAAAGTTCAGGAAAAACTAGACCACAAGACCACACTAGATGTTTTCTTTGTATTTGGATTCAGAACCCGCTTTGGTGATGGCAAGACAACTGGATTTGGCTTGATTTATGATTCCTTCGATCATGCAAAGAAAAATGAACCCAAACACAGACTTGCAAGAGATGGTCTGTATGACCAGAAAAAAAAAAAAAAAAAATGTCAAGAAAATAGTGAAAGGAATGCAAGAACAGAATAAAGTTGGGGGGCTGCCATTAGTCATTAATGATACTAAAAACAATAAAAATCACAGAAACTTTTTCCAGTGATCTTGCAAAACTTCTTACCTTCCTGCTATCTGTAACTTTTACCAAGTGAATAAAAACCAAATAAAGTAACATTTGCTCCAAGTGCATGTATATCTGGCCTTTAGAACCCAAATTCAGCATCTGTATAAGCTTCCACAGCAAAACCAGAGCAGAGCTCTCATATTAATGGGAACTCATGAGAAAATGAAAAAAAAAAAAGTATTCTAAAGCACATTTGAGGTATTATGGATCATTTATGATTGCTGAGGTTTCTAGAAAACACTCTTGGAAACATGTAACAAGGTATCTGACATTTTTAATTTCCCCATTCCACTCTACAATTTTAACAGAACAGAAACAACAGTTTTCTTTACAGTCTCATATTTAAAAAAAAAAAAAGTATATCTGCTCTTAGCAAAAGCAAGCATGTCTTTGCTTTTGTTAAGTACATTTGCACTGATGAGTACTTTGCATTGCTATTCACTATTAACATATGCCAGAAGACTCAATTGTAATCTCCATAATTATCAATATGTACATACATTTCACTCAGAATTTCTTCCTTTCATATGGAATTACATGAGGCCACAAACTCAATTTAAAATGCACATTAGATTGTCAATTTGAGAGAGATTTTTCACCGGACCTCTTTCTGGGCTTGTGTGACACTACAGACACTACAGAAACTGTCCCCATCCCAGTCTAGGTTGCTATCTTACCACCTTTTGCTTTGTTTTGGGTAAGATTAACCTATATTTTCATTTGCTTATGGTCAACATCTCCATGCTCCTGGATGCCCATAACTAGCAAACAATATAAAGCAAGGCAGAAGCCTAAAAGCTTTCTCCCTTAGCACCTGGAATATCCAAGTTCCATTGTCAGTGAGAAGACTCTCAGGATTTGGAACCCTTTTAAATATCCAGAGACCACATTTTTTTTTTTTTTTCCTGTGCTACAACTGATTTCCTTGGATTTATGCTGTGTCCCAGCAAACCTTTCTGTATCTGTACATTGACATTTGTATTATGACAGGCCTTATTTTCATGACAGACATTTTCTACCCTTTTGCTTCTAGTAACTTGAAATGATATCCCCTGTTAACTTTGTACAAATCAAATTAGGTTAAAGTAAAACTAAAGGAAATCTTGAGGAACATCAAACAAAGCAAGCAAAAAGCATTCAGAAATCTGTGTGGAATTAGAATGCTAATCTTGTGATGGCTCATATAGGTTTGTAGACTATGTAGTCATGTATATGAAGCCAAGAGTTTCTGTTTGTTAATTTTACTTTAGCATTCATCGTCAGAATTACCTCTTTTAACAAGACTGATAGTCTCACCAGGTCACTAGTCAATATTTAATCATCAAGGTAGCAAAGCACCATTCAGTTCTTGGGCCTGGGCCATGGGTCATATCTGAAGGTGGCTTCAGGTATAACACATAGAACTCTACGTGTCAC
Source organism: Mustela erminea (assembly GCF_009829155.1). Taxonomy (NCBI): domain Eukaryota; kingdom Metazoa; phylum Chordata; class Mammalia; order Carnivora; family Mustelidae; genus Mustela; species Mustela erminea. The sequence continues at coordinate 36,299,227 of NC_045628.1, read as the reverse complement.
ATAATCCCAAAATAATTCCATAAATTTTAGGTGAGATGTAGTTGAATAAACTATATATCACTAACTGGCTCTAGTCTTGAAGACCTACACACAAGCATAGCACATTCCTAGATTTTGATTTGTAACTCAAAGAGGATAAGAACTCCAGAAGAGTTCAATATAGATACCATTAATTATCATGCTTTTAATTAGGCACGAAATTTTTCATTTTAAAGTTGTCATTAAGCAATCATTTTTACTGTATATCTTTCTAAATACTATAGTACTTAGTGTCATGGTTAGTATTGCCTTGAAAGATATATGGTTGCCAGTACAAATTCTTCTAAGAATCATAGACTCTATATTTTTTGAACTTCAGGGTAAAAATCTGAGTCCACCAAATAAAATATGGATCTTTAAATCTATTTTCAAAAACTTATTTTAAGTATTATGCGTTTTGTACTTATATAGCATCAATTATGTCTACTGAAGGTTTTGCAGGTAACACTTGTCAGAAAAATTTGTGGATATTGTGCACACACAAAAGTTTTTTTGAGAGAATGACTGTGGGTGTGAGCGGCAAGGGGAGGGGGTGAGGAGAAGAATCAAAAGCAGGCTCCACACCCAGTGCGGAGACCAAGGCCAACCTTGATGTCACAACCCTGAGATCATGACCCGAGCTGAAATCAAGAGTTGGATGTTTAACACACTGAGCTATCCAGGTACCATGATGATATTGCATATATTAACCGAACTGTAATTCTTCCATTTGTGATAAAATATTTATATTTTTATCTTCATTCTGCTTTTCTGTATTTAATATTAGACTGCCAGCTCCACTCACAATATACATAAGTGTGCATCACTTATGTATATTGGAATGATGTACCATGACTGCCCACGTTTTGTGACTTACAAGTGTGATTTGCATTTCACAACAGGTGTCATTCAATAAGGGTTTTCAATTCTGAAAACTGAAGCAAGTTATTAAGTCTTCTGCGCCTTTTTTTCCCTCATCTGAAAAAAAATACCAGAAAAATATTTATCTTCCTTATTTTTAAGTAAATTTATGACATACTATATACAAATGAATTTATTTTTGTACCTGAAAATTGTTGAGACTTAAATATTATCATCCTTTCCAAAAAAAGAATTACCATCCTTTCCTCTTTTAGATTTTATAATTCATTATCATTCCTACATGTATTTCTAGGGTTACATCTTTGATCAAGAACTTTACTATAAAAAATAAACAATGATTCTATGTCACTCCAGATATTTTTTCTATGCTTTTAATCTATATTATTAGAAGTAGACCTGGATTAAGTATCAACAAACTGGCTACAGTACCCAGGGAGAAAATCCACCCAACTCTAAAATATAATACATTTATAACACAAATAATACATTCTACAGTAAAACTCATTTCTGGCACTATTTTTTTTTTTTTTTTTGCTTTGCTTTCTGCATGGCTAAGGCAGTCCTAGAGAAGATAATCAGAGAGAGAAAGTGGATGGTCAACATTCTTTCTAAAAATGAGACATATTTACTTATTTCTAATTATTTTGACATGAATCCATATGTGAATAATTTTATTTTGTTCTGAATTTAAGAATGTACACATATATAATATAGATATAAAATAGTTCCCAAAGTACATGGATTAGTTACATAACTGGCATCATTTTATATTTTAAATATTTTGTGTAGAAATATAAAGATTTATACTTTGAAATGTTATTTTTTTAAAGGTCCACTTGAAAAATAAAACAACCTACTAAAAAAGATGATGTAAAGAGAGTTTTTCCAAAAACCCATCAGGATTTTGTTTTTGGTGAAATTGCTTTGAAACACCCTTACTAATATGAAAGTTTTACATGCTTTGAGAGAAAAATGTGTTTGCTTAGATTGCTCTATAGCCAGCACAAGATATGTTTCCCAAAATATACTGAGTACACTGTCAGTTGGCAAGATTTATAGAGCGGCCACGTTCACACAAACGGTTCTGTTTGGGTAAAGATCATTATATCCAGTGTCTGTATCATATATGTTGACACAAGTTAGACACAGTCTCAGGTGAACCCACTTAAATAGAGGCATGGAAATTTTGCGGTCGCTCCTACATACACATTCTTTCACTTTGACTACTGACTGAATGAGAATTCTTACACTTCATTTCTTTATACCAATATTATTTTTCCTGTGTCCATAGCTGTAAACTAATGCCTCCAGGTCGGAAGTAAAAAAGTAACAGGACAAGGTGGGTAGCTATAATACTGACATTGGAAGCAGGCAAATGCATGGACAATTACAAAAACAAGCATCGACTCATTACATTACCTCTTCTAATTAACTAAGATGAATAATAGTACAGGGAACATATAAATGTTGATTTTAGAAATGCTTTCTCTTTGTTTTGTAAATATAAAAATCCACAAGAAGACTTAAAAAGGATGAGGAAAAAAAAAAAACACTCCTCAAATCTAACTACCCTAACATTTTTAAAACTATCTTTCCTAAATTCATTTTTATGGTAGGTATTATATTAAATGCTTTTTTACTTTTCTGTGTATATTGAGTATTATGTCAGAAGTCTTTCTTCATATAACTATATTAATCCTGATGGTGCTTAATGTTCTATCTAGAGAATAAGCAGAAAAACTATTTATTGTTGCAGACTTAGTATTTTCTTTCTTACCTTAATATTTATCAATCACTAAAAATAGTGCCAGGTACCACACTAAAAGTGTCTATGTCTTAACTTATTTTTTTTAAAGATTTTATTTATTTATTTGACAGACCGATCACAAGTAGGCAGAGAGGCAGGCTGGGAAGCAGGCTCCCTACTGAGCAGAGAGCCCAATGGAGGGCTCGATCCCAGGACCCTGAGATCATGACCTGAGCCGAAGGCAGAGGCTTTAACCCACTAAGCCACCCAGGCGCCCCAATGTATTAACTTATTTAATAATTATTTTCAATAACTTCTCATATTTAAAAATGCTATGGTAGTACCCAGCTGGCTCAGTCGGTAGAGCATGTGACTCTTGAAGTTGTGAGTTTGAACCCCATACTGGGCTTAGAGTTTACTTCAAACACTGCTACAGTGACAACATTTTGCTCATATTATTATATATTTTCTCTGTTATATTTTAAGATTGAGGTGCCAGAAGCAGAATTACCATGCTAGAAGTTATAAATGTGTCTTAGCTCAGATTATACACTGTGCATAGAATGTACAAAGCACTTGTACCAAGTTCAACATACCAAACAAGTTGTACCAAAGTTATAATATTACTTGCTTTACATGAGAGTACTCCTTTCAGCATTTCTACTTTTTCCTTCAAATGGTCAACAAGTTCAAAAGCAAAGTTATATAAATAGATGGACAATTCAAATCATATTTTCAGTTACAGCATCCAGTTCACTGAAGGAAAAGCATATATTTTATTAAAACTGTTATAAAATTAACAGGTTGTTGGGTTTTTGTTTTTTTTTGGCTTTGCTTCTTTTTTTCAGAGATGGTGCAAGGAGTATCATCATGAAGAAAGCATTGTGCTGTATGCAGGAATCCTAAAATGAGCAATAAAGATGGACCAATAATGCATCTTTTACACTAGATGGCCTAAATCAATTCATTCCTTCAATCTCACCATACCGATTTTAGCATGTGCATTGTTTTATGATAAAGAAACCTGGAGTAAGAAATTAGCAATGTACCAAATGTCACATTGTCAGCAAATAAAGGACCCAGAATCCAAGCCCAGAAACAGAACTCCATACCTCTGTTACACTAATATGAAATTTAAACTACATGAGAGTGAGTGAAAAACACACTTTAATAGTGTACTTTAATTTTAAGACATTTGCTAAGTTTACATGATTTGGTACCTGATTATATCAAATAATTATGCTTTATAGAGAATTTTGCTTTTGTTTTATAATTGGTAATTTAGTACAGACATATAATTATTAACATTTATAAGCTTTATGTTTGCATAACATCATTATTTATATTTCTTGTATTTTGTCTAAATTAAGAGAAAAATGTTTTGGTGATAACATTTTGGAGGTGGTAACTTCCTATTTTCATCATATAAGAGTAATTTTCTATGCAGCAAACAGTCCAACAGACTGTTGTTGCTATATCTACTTCTTGTTTCAGATTCTGCTTCCTTTGAATTTCTGTTCTAATATGCTGAAAACATAAACCAGAAGCCCCTTTTAAAACTATGTACTGACACCGAACTTTTCTTTCACTTTGGAAAATGTTGCAAACTAACCTAAAAAAGTTTTTAAAACAGAATTATATTTTTGTGAGTGCTTGATAAGAATGTGGTTTTCAACTACCTTGTGAAATTTTAATACAGTTAGGAAGGGTTTGGTTTTTTTTTTTAAAGCCACATATATTTATTCTTTCATTACTGCATAATGCAAAGACCAAAATCCTGTTCTCTCTGCTATCAGTTAATAAAACATTTCCTGAATTATTTAACTTCCTTACAAATTCAAACCATTTTTATGTTTTTATCATTTTTCTGTCAACAGTCAAATTCCAAAGGGAAACACTATTTATGTTCATGTTTGCTTTTATTTAAAATTGTTTGATTTTAAAAGGTGTAGCACGAGCAGCACTGTGTTTGTTTGACTCTGGCTGATATATGTTATTATGGGTTGACTTTGAGTAAATTGCCATCTTGTTTGCTTAGAAAAAGAAAGATAGAGCTAATTGAATGAAAACACCATGCGAAGGATTACAACAGTCCATTTTCTTTATTTGAAATATGTCAACACTGAAATATGAATTTGAAAGTACTATATGTAAAATATAGCAAAGATTAAAATGGTTCTTGAAGATATCTTTTGTTTAAAATATGATAATTTACATGTAAGAAACCACATTAATTTTCAGTGCCAAGCACATTTTTTTTTATTTCAGAAGTCACTGATTTAATATTCATAGAGGCATTTTTGTTGTTTTAAATGGTTGCATTATCACTGATGCTTTAGTCTGTTAATGTTGTCTTCCTATTAATCAGAATCTTGGAGAGTATGTATGTTTATAATGATATTTGATAGTAAAGTCACATTTTCCTACAATTTGTTATGGAATAGGAGTTAATGTTATAATCTCTCTATGATACTATTTTCAATTTTGTTCACAGAAATTTAAAAAGAAGACATATGATAAAGTGATCAAAAAGATGACTGTGCTTTTAAAAATATGTATGATACTGGGAAAAACAAGCCATATCTGTAATAGTCTCTACACTCCCTACCCTTTCTCAATTTAAATCACAAAATGCATCAATTTAAGTGATATTCTACACTAATTACTTATTTAAATAATTCATTTTGTAAGTCATCCTCTTATTCTTTTCAATAAAATATCTGAAGCTGCTACTGTAACTGTTTTTAAAAATGAAAATTCTCTAATATTAACCAACTTATCCAAATTATCTACTCAAGCAAGGAAACCATTGTTTACCTGAATGGTGTGGGCTTCCAGTCCAACCCAAATATTGCCTATTGTGTTTACAGATACAGATTCTGAATAAAGGCTGCCTGAGACAAAAGTTCTTCCCTGAATGATCTTTTCTCCTTATCTCCTTCAGAGTCATCATGTTGCATTTTATGTCTGGTGTCCTTAGTGCTTGTCTTCTGGGGAGAAGGGGTGGGTAGATTTTTTTTTTTCTTGATTTTTCTTAACTTTGAATTGATGGAGAATGTTCTTGGAAATTATTTTATTAATCTAATAAATTTGCCTATATGTTTCTAAATGTTACTATTTATAATGGGGTGGTATATCATTCGAGGAGGTAAGATATCTGTCCTAATCCATCCTTAGTTCTTGCATAGAATCAAGACAAACTGTATGAAGTATATGGAGACTGGACACTCCTTTCTTACCCTACCCCATTCCCTATACTCAGGTACTTAGAGGTACTGGTGCTGCTAGTAAGCTTCCCTAGTTGCCAGGAGAATTTTAAGACAGTTACCAGAGTGCAGTATGGAAGGTCCTCAAGACAACAACTTCACCAGGATAAAGACTCTCCCACTCATGTCTATTAACTGCTCTCTCCTCCCTCATGTATTTCTATTCAAATATGCAAATCTTAAGCATAGACAGGTTCTGTGCTGAGCTTTAAAAATATCTTGATCTTTACTGTTTCTGATAATGGGTAAGAAAGCCCTGTGTGGCTTTCAAATATATTTTGTCAAACTGAGATATATTCTTGGACACCATCGGTCAGATTCCCCCTGTTGATGGAGAGTTTTCTAACACTCACCATATAACTGGAAACAAATAGGATTAACCCAAGTTTATCATGTGAGGATGTGTGTACACAGATCTCCCAGATAACAAATTTCATATATTGGAATACACTAATATATTTTATGAGGTTCCTGTGATAAATCTTTGCCAGAAAATAGTTTACTGAAGAAGATAGCAGGACCTGTTGCTCTAAGCCTTCAGTGCCTAAGGTCACAGAATAGGGTTATGAGCAGAAGTGAACAGAGAGGTTTATGAACTTGTTCAAAGTCATTACAGTTCCTAAGACAGAACGTGAATTCCAATCTGTCTGACTCAAGCTTTAAGTCTAATTTACTGAGACTGGATAGATGGATAAACAGACTATGTATGTGTATGTCTATACACATAAAATATATACTCCTTGAATATATAAATGGGTTTATGAATATACAGCATGTTTACATATTTATGTTTTTGGAATAAAGTAAAACATGAATAATTAAATAATTTGTCAAATAATATATTTTTAAAATATTTACAACCTTGGGCGCCTGTGTGGCTCAGTGGGTTAAGCCTCTGCCTTCCGCTCAGGTCATGATCTCAGGGTCCTGGAATCGAGGCCCGCATCAGGCTCTATGCTCAGCAGGGAGCCTGTTTCCCCTCTCTGTCTCTGCCTGCCTCTCTGCCTACTTGTGACCTCTCTCTCTGTCAAATAAATAAATAAAATCTTAAAAAAAAAATAAAATATTTAAAACCTGGGTTTTAACTTCAATTCATATTACATAAGTCTATGACTTAGAGTACATGAGATGTTTTAGAGAATGTGAACAAAATAACTGAACGTTTAAGGTGTTTTAGTATGAGTTTTGACTTCCTTGGAGGCAGGATGAAGTCTTGCCATTCCTTCTGTCAGTGGCATATAACAGAAAATTGGGGGAGATTTGGACAGGCATGGATTGGTGATTAGACTATCTATTGAAATACTGTGGAACAAACTCCATAGGCCTACCAGATAATTTTGAACAGAATGTCCCACAGGACAACAACTAGCATTTTCCTTTTATAGGGTATATAAAAATGTGAGTTGAAATTGTGTTCATGGAATCCTCTCCCTGCAAAAGGTTTGGGGGAATATAGAAGCATTTTTGTGAAAAAAAAATAATAATAATAACTTTAACTTAAGACCAGCCTTTTCCTGACTGCTTAATCCACATTTGTTTTAAATATCTATTGCTTGACTCATTTATTTACTGGTGTAACTGAGAAAACTAAATTTTTGATGGTGAAACTATGTTTAATCACATTATCCTACAATCTTAGTGTCAGACAGTAAACATCACAATCTATACTACATTATATGAAACAAAACATTTTTCATTTCCAGGTATTGTTCTCAGATAACTGATGTGGTCAATGCAACTTTAATAACTCCCCAGTAGTTTTAAAGACTGTTCTACTATAGGATTGTGTGAATATATATGGTCACAGATGCCTGTTGTATCATTCGATGATCATGAATTAATGCATTTTATGCTCCTTAATTTCCAAAGGTTATTACTAAATATAGAATTTCTTTGAACAAAATTGTTATAGATTTGTGGTTGTATTTGTTTGTTTGTTTGTTTTTAAAGATTTTATTTATTTATTTGACAGAGATCACAGGTAGGCAGAGAGGCAAGCAGAGAGAGGAGGAAGCAGGCTCCCTGTTGAGCAGAGAGCCAGACGCGGGGCTCCATCCCAGGATCCTGGGATCATGACCTGAGCGGAAGGCAGAGGCTTAACCCACTGAGCCACCCAGGCGCCCCCTATAGATTTGTTTTAAGAAGACAGTCTGGCAACTGACAAAGGTCATGGTTGCATTTAAAAGCAAAAGTGAGCAAAAGAAAGATCTAGAATAAAGAAAAGGACAGCAACCTGCAGTCATACAGAAGACAGATACATCAGGCTACACTGGCGTCTTTCAGCTCCAGATGAACAAGGCTGCAGGAAGCATCATAAAAATCTGGCACATTTAGGTTAAAGCAAATGTTTGCGCATGACAACGGTTAGGAAATAACAGCTAACTGATTGTGTACAAGTAGCACTACAACCAAAATGCTGGCTATTGCCTTAAATATATTTGGATTTTCCTGATACTGTTAAAAAGAAAAATAGTTCATCTTGAGACGCAGTAAGAGGATTTATTGTGTGACGTATCCGAGTTCTGAGATTACTTACGAAAAATTGCTTACAATCAGGGAGATTAAGTTATAAAATTAAGCTAAAATGTTGAACAAATTTATTTAAACACTTTCATATTAAAATATGTTTTAGATTTGGATATTTTACAAACAAGTGTTTTCCTCCTCGAATACTATGCACACAGATAAATGCCACGGATAGATGAGCAGCATCAGGAAAATTCTACAATGTCAGCACATTAAAAAAAAGTACTGTTATCTAGCTTGTATGAGAGTTCTGCGATTCTGTATTTCTTTGAATACTGAACTTCTCTGAGGAAAGCAGCAAAACCCTTTTGGTGTTTGTAAGGGGATTTAGGTTCATTTTTAAAGATCTCTTTTAAAAAGACAGAGAGATTGTTTAAGACTATAAATGTCTTTATTGGAATTATGCTCTTACCCTCATTTATTTTAACAAGATTTGTAATGCATTCTGGCCTTTGATCTCTTAGTTTGAAACACTGCCTGTTGTTCCATTATTCCGCCATCCATTTGCAGATAACAATACATCAGAACCTTTTTCTTGCTACAGAAACAATGCCCTTTATTTGAGAAAGGACATTGTTTTGACAGATAAAGTAGGCATTTGATAAATTGAAACAGGTTCTGAATTATTTTGAGGGGAATGTGTGCTACATCTGTCTGCTGATTTTCCACTGAAGTAGTGCTTAACTTTCTTGTCTGTTTGTGATTTATTGAGCTACAGAAAAGGTTAGGAAAATTTCATGGCTCTTCTCATATAATTTGTAAGTGAATCAAACAGCATTTGTTAATGTTTATGATACTTAAAAGGCAAAATTACTCCCAAACATTTATTCACAATATATATGGTAGTGACAACTAAAACAAAAGGAAAGAGCAAACAGAATTATTATTTCTCTATTTGTAAATTCCATGCTAGAGAAAAGGAACACTTAAGTAAAACTATCATCCCAGTAATTTTAAGTAGTGTAGAATTTCAAATTAGGTCTCATGTTAATAATTCACTCTTGGAATAATGCAGATATAGCACTATGAGGAAAACAACAAATGCCATTGGGAATGACCTCTCAGATACATTTTAAGAGCTTTGAAGACAAATTATATTAATAGCGTGTATTCTTTTTTTTTCTAAAGGAGTATATAACTTTCAGAGTTCTTCCTTTAATAATACTGAAGATTTCCCTTGGAAGGGTAATTATAGCTAAACACAAAAAGCTTCCCAACTAAAATTTATGGATGAATGCATAACATTCCACAAATCACAAAATTCTATACAATCACAAAATTCTATACATTTTCAAATTGAGAACGTCTTCTCTCTTATGTAAGGGAGAATATAGAAAATGGGTTTATTTTAATATACAGTATAACTATGTTCTCGTAAATTCTACTATTAAGTATTCCAAATTTAAAAATCTTTTTTAAAATTATTTTTTGAATCCAGCTATCCATTTAGTCTTTAGATAAGTAGGGACAGAATCATCATCCCCACTCAACAAATGAGGACTCTGAAGGAGAAAGAAAGATCATGAATTGTGGCAAAGGAACTATGCTGAAAAACTCTTGACCTTGTGATACGTTTTTAGTGGGCTGCACTGCCAAGTGCTGCATAAAGCTTAAGAGTTAGATGCTCTACATGGATACTAAGTATTGTTAAATACCTGATATGAAAAATCACATTGCCAGAAATGAGAGCATTGCCAGTATGAGAGCATTACTGTGATAAGATCACCTCAATATGTATATTTTTTAAATACAATATACAATAACAGGGGTGCCTGGATGGCTCAGTCAGTTAAGCATCTGACTCTTGGTTTTAGCTCAGGTCATGACATCAGGGTCATGAGATGAAGCCCTGCATTGTGCTTCTCTACCTCTTTCTCTCTCCCCTTCGTACTCATACTAAAATAACTCACTCTAAAACAAACAAACAAACAAAAAAACAAACAAATAATATTTAAATACAACATACAATGACATAGCTATAAAGTATACATAGTAACAAAAAAAACCCCTGATATTTCCTACTGCTTCTTAAATTCTGTGCTTTCTCTTATCAGAGCTAGTCTTTATGTCCTTTCTTTCTTCCTCCTCTCCCCCCCCAACCTTCCCTCACACACACTTCTTGATCCTGAAAATGCCAAATCCAGTTTCGCGGACGTAATCTATTCCTGAAGATCCAAGCATGACTGAATTGCTTATTCTTATGTTCTTTTTGAGTCACTTCTAAGTAATGTAGCTTAATTTATAAAAATACATCTATTGCCCAAATATATATAGTCATCAGTGTTATAATTAATGATTATTATGTTGCCACTTCCCACTCCCAGTAAAGTTTCTGTATGCATCCCGAAGGGCAGGAAGTTGTGTAAGAGTAGGGTAATTCATTCAGTTAACAAATACTGAGCACTAATACAATTACGGATGAGACCTACTGCCACTTACTGGGAATTGGGTAGTGGTCAAAACACTCAAAAAACTTGCCCTCAGAGAACTTAGTTAATTCTGAGATTTTAAGGGACATCACCCCCCCATCCCCCCCTTAACTCCCTCCCTTTCTTTTCTCCCTCCTTTCCTCTCTTTTCTCTTGTTTTATTCATTCGTGTATTTATTCATACAACCGTTTAATAAGAATTTACCAGGCACTGTTGCAAGGCACTAGCTTAAGAAATAGCAACACCAGGACAACTAGTAGTCTGTTAAATACATTTGCCATATACAGAATCCACCTTGTTTTCACTTTATTACTCTGAAGTATGTGCTCCATTCCCTAACATCTCTTTCATGGGGCCTGATAGCAATTCATCTGATTAGTCTCTTCTAAGATTGCATGGTGTGAAGCAGGAGAAGATGTGAACATGTGGTGTGAGAGCCCACAATATATTTCTGATAAAATACAATTTGAATGAGTGAGCACACACATCCCTCTGTTGATTTCTTGACCAAAAATAATAAGCTATGTATTTTTTTTTACTTCTCATTTTTTTAACATTTTAAGTTCATAGGAACATTTCAATGAATGTATCAATTTTTTGTTTCTTTAAGATAGAGTAATTGAAGACTCATTCTTATTTTAATTTCCTACTAATGTGCAGAAGCTGTTGTACTTTACAGAGACAAAGATGTGCCTTTCTTAACATCTATGCTGAGGTAGAATACAGTCTCTTTCTTCCCCCCCATAGTCTGGTGGGCACTATTTCTACTTCATGCACATTGAGCAATTTATATTTTCATAAGTCAAAATTTGTTCCTCCATGTATTTACTTCTTTTGCCCATAATGCCTATAACCCAAACTCTCTCAGCTTTGGCACTACTGACAGTTTTGAAACAGATCATTCTTTTTGGGGGGTGTGAGTGGAACTACCTTTAGGATTACAGGATGTTTAAAGCATCCCTTCCCCTTAGCTCTACCCATTAGATACATGTTGAATTCCCAACTACACTTGTGAAAATAAAAAACGTTTCCAGACAAGGCCCAAGTATATTTTAAAATGCCAAATTTGCATCTGGTTGGCAAATCACAGCCTTAGACCATCTGCCTGGCCAGCAGCTACTCACTCTTCAAGACATACCTTAAATTTAAGTTCTTTGAAGCACTTTCCAGACTTCCAATTACAAATGAAGACCCCAGGCTTTGCGTTTTCAATGTAAAAAAAAAAAAATTTTTTTTTTGCTTTCTCTTATTTCACTTATCTAACTATGCCCCATACTACATTATAAGTTTCTCAAAGGGAAAGGTGTTTTTTTCTGTTTTTTTTTTTTTTCACATCCCTGAAGCCTATTAGCTAGCAAATATCTATTGCCCAAATTCATGAAGGAGGAAAAAAAAAAAAAAAAAGAACAAATGGAATTCAATGATGTAGATTCATTAGAAATAAACAACCCTGTAAAAAGTTATTATTTAGGTATTTGAATGTACAATTTTTAGATAGCAAAAATGACAGGGACTTTGAAAGCTGTAAAGTGTTCTATGAAACAAAGCAATTATCACACACCTCCAGTATTCCTTCCTGGACTGTTTTTTATGGAACCAACAAAATTCAATCAATTTCAATTCATATAATGTCAGAGAGAAAGGGTTCAGATTTCCAGGTTAAGTGAAGTATTACCATCATCTTTGGAAACTTCAAACACCCCCCACTAAGGGGTGTGTGTGTAACAGAAATGGCTTTGTAACCATTATGAGGGCCTGTTGCTATCCCAGTAAGAAGCTTAAATTAGGCTATGAGAATGTAACTGAACACTATTTTCTAGACTAGTTATTATTTACATCGGCTATCAATAGAATTTGTTTCTGTGATACACCTGTTACAAGAAATAATATTTCTTTTGTACTACATTCCCATCAAGCATAAAACATATGAACTATCCACTGAAGAAAACTAATTTCAAATGGCTTTCTGCTCAGACTAATATGGAAACTAAGGTTGTAATTACAAATTGCTTATACTTACTAAGACTCTCAGCTCTAATCCTATATATTTCCTGTAATTTGAACATATATCTATATAGCATTATGTTTCAATTATTTTTTATTTTGAAAAAGCAAGATTTTAGCAATAATTTACAAAGATTTTTTCTTTTAAGCAGAAAGTCATTTGACTTTCTGTATTTCAGTATTATTTTATGAGAAAATTACTATTATTCCCTCAACTTTTTAAAATTATAATCATTTTTTGTGCTTCAACCTTTTAAGGGAAGTTTCTATAATTGGCTTATGTTCAAAGGATATGAAAAAATATGTATTCATTAAGATGTCAATTAAATTTCAGAAATAATTTTAAAAGTAGAAAACAGAACATGCAAGAATTTTGAAAAATGTAATTAGAAACAAAGGCTCAGATTACTCCTGAATGAAATGTCAAGCTAAATTCCCAAAATGATAATTGGTTTAAATATTAAATTACGTATGAAACATTGTAAAGAATAAATGTGTACATAATTCTTGAGGAATAAAACTACTCAGTATTTAAGCCTAACTCAAGTGAATTCCAGTAATTAGTCTTGAACTTTCTCTAATAATGATTTTATGGAAACTATCAAATGAGTGCTCGTTCTGCCATTCTTTCTGAAAATACCACTTGCAGAAAAAAGCAAAGCAAAAAAAAAAAAAAAAGTTTTAAGAAAATTTGAAAAGCTCAATATTCCTAATAAAAGAAGTTATCGATATCCTTCCTGATTTTGCTAGAATCGGAGGTTGCACCCAATAACTTCACACTGTTTAAGTTCCATTCACTGAATGGCTACCAGCTCTTCAGTCAACAGGATATTTAGTTCCATTTATTCCAGAAATTGCTACTTCTGCAACTAGTTTACAGCATGGACAGATGGTTTCAGTTGTAACTACATCTGGGTACAAAATTACAAAAGGTTGTATATATAGGTTGTACTCTTTTCAAGAAAAAAAATAAATGAGCATGTCAAAATAATCTTGCGCTATTAAGGATCTTGGACACATTAATGCAATCTCCCATGTCGGGTAAAAATCCCATTTCCAACATTCTTAAACTAAGAGATGGCAAAGCAATTTCTTTACATTACTGGACAATGTTCCTTTAAATGTCAGAGGAAACACCTGTGTTTAAGATATGCTTTCATGTGTCTTCTACTCTCTGGTCTTAGATTTTTTTTTTTTTTTCATGTAGAACACTGAAGCTATCCCTAAAATTAGTTTTTTTTTTTTTTAATATTAGTGCCAAATAATAATTGCAACTTTTTAAAAAAATTAATTAATCTTCCCATTTTCCCTGAACAGATTTATTTATTTATTTTAGAGTACTGGAGGCAAAGAAACATGGTAGTGCACTGGACAACATGTCAGAGGGGCCACCTGTGCAGTGTCATTAGAGTTCTTGCCTCAGTTTGGCTGTTTGCATGTATAATTCATAGGAGTTAGGACCTTTTACCCTGAGGTGCAGAAGATTGATCTGGACCAGCTTTTAAGATAAGATAACTTTGGTGATTTCAAATTATTCCATTATGTTTCACATGAGACCTGGCTCTACAGCAATTCCTATTAAAATGTGGTTTCTAAAACTTCCCCCTCATAAACCCTTCTATTCTCAGATAATAGTTCAGGAACCCATATTAACTCCATCTTGCACCACATTTAGGTGATATGGAACCAATATCAAAGAAATTTCTAGAATGAGGCCACTGAGAATTTGAGTGGCTGAGGAATATCTCCCTCTGTTTTTTCTAAGGAAAGACTTGCAGTTGACCTGTGGTTTTATAGCTTTGCACGGTGAGTAGTGAGTGAGTAGTGTATTCTCTTGTGTTGCTATGAGTGTGTATTCTCTTGTGTTGGTCTTATCCTTATTAGCTGTGTAAAATTTGTTGAACTATCAGATTTCACCATATTTCAGTTTCCTTATTATAAAATAAGAAACAGAAACATCAGTTCTACAGAACATAAACTAAAGTGTGATCAGATGCAAAGATTATCAGGCACCCTGTATAAGATATCATGCAAAGTTTCAGAAAATTCTTTATATTTAAAAAATCAATAAGTGTTAAAAGAGATGTGAGACTGGGAGCCACATTCCTCCGCATGACTTTCTCCAAGAGTCTACAAAAAAACGTCCCTGGCCAGTTTCCCAAGCTCTTTATAATAAATGGGAAAACCCTGAACTTGGGGCCATCCACATCTACTACTCACCCATGTCTTGACCAATGAAATGGCCACATTTTTTTCTTTGTTGGGCTTCCCTTGCTCCTTTCCCCTGAGCTACGCTGAGATGCTAAGATAAACATATTATGAGACTAGGACAAAAGCTTACCCATGGTAGACCCAGTTCCTACATGTTCTAAACAGGCCCTGAGCCACACCTTCTAGATCTATGAATCTTTGGACAGCAAAATCATCTCCAAACATTCTGAAACATCAAACCAGAGGCATGCATATTATTTTTGCTTTCTGATAAATGAACAAAGAGCTGACCTGCATACTTCCTAGACAGTCCATATACCCAAAGTGACTGAAACATTAAAGACACCAAGGGTGCAAATAACCTCAAAGGAAGGGCTCCCTCAGGCCCTCCTCCATCTGCAGGGCATTCTTCATTTCCTTGCGTCCAGTAATTGCCAATGTGTTTATTCCACAGCACACACCACTCACTCCACTAGTATTAAAGAAACATTTCTCAAAAATATCTAGACTTTTAAAAATATATTTATTTTAAGCAGAGAGCACGTGAGCATGCCGGAGAGGTGGGGGACAGAAGGGGAGAGAGAATCTCAAGCAGACTCCCCACTGAGCATGGAGCCTGAAGTGGGGCTCAATCTCATACCCATGAGATCATGACCTGAGCAGAAACCAGTAGTTGAATGCTTAACCAATTAAGCCATCCAGGTGTCCCCCAAATATCGAATCCTTTAATAACATTCTCTTTCAGGGATATACAGAATAAAATTCTCAAAGACCTGTCCTAATTTTGTGTCTCCTTTATGGGATGGGAAAATGGAAAGTAGCTTCTAATTCTGTCTGAGAACACCCAGTTCAATCATACAGCTTCCAGGAGGCTTTGAGGCCTACTTCCAGAAATGAGGATAATTTTCCTGAAGAATTTATAAAGGCTGACTCTTTAACTCAACTTCCATGGGAAAGTGAAAAAAAAAAAATCCAACTCTTGTTAAATAGCAGCAACGAAAGTGAATTTATTGATTTATTAATGTAACTGGGGTGTTCAAAAGAAGGATCTGGCTTCAAAAAGCACTCAAGCTATGTTTTCAAGGATCTATGATTCTGTTTTTCTTCCTGCTCTCCTCTGCGGTGGTTTCATTCTCAGGCAAGGTTTCTCTGTGCAGTTGGCTAAAATGACTACCTGCAGATCTAGACTTCTC
This sequence comes from Mustela erminea, assembly GCF_009829155.1. Taxonomy (NCBI): domain Eukaryota; kingdom Metazoa; phylum Chordata; class Mammalia; order Carnivora; family Mustelidae; genus Mustela; species Mustela erminea. The sequence goes on along the minus strand of NC_045628.1, from coordinate 36,282,951 downwards.
TTTTCCTTCCAACTAGTAGCTGGAGATAAAAGAAAGGGTCTCTTTTTGATAGTCAGAGGAAGTCCTACAGATGACTCTGGTCAGCCCACTTAGGGTTACGTGCCCATGCCCGAGATTCTGTATTTTAACTGTTCTTAGGTGAGACAGATGATATGAGTGTATAGAAAGGTATAACAACAATGAAACAACAACAACAACAATAATAATGGCTTACCACTTATATGTGCCTTTCCATTTTCAGAGATTTTTAATACGCATGCACTACTTGAAACTAAATCAATACTACCAACACATAGGCTAAATATTTTATCTACATCAAGAATAAGGAAAACTGTCAATGAGAGAAGTTATATCATGCATTCCTGGCCACATAACTGATTAGGAGGACAGTCTGGATTGAAATGCCAGTCTCTGAATAGTAATCTCAGCTGGAAAAGAACACTATTGTGGAGGCCAGGATTCAGACAGTTGTTGGAAATTGCATTTTAACCAGGGTTATTTCTGAGTTATTTATGCAAGCTCAACTGTATTAAGTAGGAAATTTGGGAAAATTCAGAATGTGTGTATTAGAAGACCCTACACAAACCGGATTAATAATACTGCCTATCCCAAGATGAGCACCCCCAAGTCCGATTGTGATTTTTAGTATTAAGATTTAAGGAATAAATTAGATGAATATGAAATGAAAGCAGTTTTCACTTGTCCCAGTAAAATTTCATGATTCTTTTATTTTTAGTCATTTCTTTGTCCAGTTAGATAGAAATAGCTTAAGTATCTCCAGACCAGTAGCTATCTTTCTAAAAGGTAGGCAGATTGTGATGGGGGAAAACAAAAAAAAAAAAAAAAAAAAGGAGAGGGTGCCTGTGGTGTGAAAATTTGTAGATGCTGATGTATCTGGATGATTTAATTCTGAGAACTTCAAATAAATTTGAGAAATGACCCTTCAAAAAAGTAAATAACCATGAAGAGAAAGGGTTAGATGGTCATATGTTGAAGTGGATACAACTTTTATCAACTTCTCCCATAAAGTATGTCCCTCCAATTTAATGGAATGAACTCCAGGGGTGTTAGAGATGGTCTGTCAAGTCCACACCACTTCAAAACCAAGCTATTTGGCTAACAATAGCTGAAAGGGAGCGATGGCTAAGAGACAAGATGGATGCTAATATCCTGGCTTTGTGGTTTCCACCAAAACATTCAAATGAGCCACTCACTAATGCCAACTTGCACATCTAGATAGAGGGCCATCTGATAGCAGGAGGACCTGAGGAAAAATAACCCTATGATATTTGCTAGTCAGAACTTTTGAGGAATATGATTCTGCCCTAGAAATACTGTCCCATAATGCCTAAGGGTACGGAAGAAAGTATGGGATCCAGAGGTTTTGAAAAAACAAAAACAAAACAAAACCATCTGCCAGTACCCAATTTCTGTATTTTACTGCCCACAGAAGTGACCAATTGATAACCCATTTAAAACTGTAAGCCTCTAGAATTAGCATATATTGACTGTTTGGCTCTTATTAAAAGCACCTGGACAATATTTTGATAGGAACAGACACTTTTAATTACCATGTCCAGTGATAGTCTCTCTGGCACCAGAAAGCCTAAATACTGAGATGAATGGTCAAAAATGTTCTCCATTTGGAGTGTACTCAAGCATTTTTGAAGCAAGAGAGATATTTTGAGAGTCGGTTTCTATGAAAGTGTTTTAATTGGCAAGAATAAATAATATAAATTCCCCTTCTTTCACTATCTTAATAAATTGAACCTCCAAAATGTAATAGGATTGTTAAACATGCTGAGAACTCTATGCCCAAAAAAGCTCTGAAGCCAATACAAATCTCTACTAGCTCATGCACTTGAGGGACACAATCAGTTCCCTTCCAATTACTTGATATTCAAGATAATGTCTCACATTTAGTGTACACAGTGTTGTCACTGGCTATAAAGGGAAGGCCAGTATATTCTCATAATATGCATCAAAGTAAAATAACTCAGAAGACCATCGCCAACAAATATTAGTTAAATGACTTTATGCCATCCTACTTCTTTTCATTTTGTTTCAAGAAAAGAACACTTACTTGGTCACTGGTCAACTATAGGTGTTCTGGAATTATTACTTTAATGGTATGAAACCAAATGTATGAAATATTACTTATATTACTAATTAAAATATCACCTAGCAGTGATTTTTTTAAATTTTTTATTTTTTATAAACATATATTTTATCCCCAGGGGTACAGGTCTGTGAATCACCAGGTTACACACTTCACAGCACTCACCAAAGCACATACCCTCCCCAATGTCCATAATCCCACCCCGTTCTCCCAAACCCCCTCCCCCCCAGCAACCCTCAGTTTGTTTTGTGAGATTAAGAGACAAACCATAAGTGACTCTTAATCTAGCAGTGATATTTTAAACCACGGGACACATCTCTCATTGTAGAATCAAAGTTTATTCTCATTTTTTAAAAAAAACCTAAGAGAAGTGGAACAGAAACAACTGGATGTCCTCAAGAAAAAATAAAAATTAGATCACTGGCATGCACAAAAACATAGTCAAATAAATATAAACCAAAATATAATAAGCTAAATGAAAAATCTATGGAAGAAAATATATGTTAATATTTTGGCCTTAAGATAACGATTTCAGAGGCAAAATCTAAAAGATCAGTCCCTTGTCCTACCATTACCAACCCCTAATTTCCTTTATAACATAACATGTTACATATTAAGGAAATATATATAATGGTGCAGTATTTAACACCCTGTTTATTACAAAATACAATTATCTTTGTTGTCTGTTGTCTCTTTCCTTTTGCTAGAATGCAAACTCCTTGCTGAAAAGCTCCATGCTTTGTCTGCTTTATGTCATCAAGCATTCTTAGCACCGAAAACTGTAAAGGCTCTGGAATGTTATGCCTGTTACATGCTAACAAGCTAATTCAGGGCAAAAGACACAAGACTCCTGGGTCAAGGAATTTAATTCTCATAGCATTACAAGCATCAAGACCATCGGCATATCTGTTTATGTCAGTTTCCCCATACCCTCAAGTTCCATGGGGGTAATATAATAGGGGCACAGGTAAGTCCTGTACACACAGTGGGTTTGAATTGAAGTTAAGGAAACATGAGCTTAGGGAATGTGCCTTTTATAATGAGTGGTAAGCAAGCTGGCACGCTGTGTAGAGGAAGACATTACTTCATCTCTTAGAGTTGCTTACTGCAAACACAATCCTGAAGAATGACTTATGTAAAGAGTAACAAAGGTTTTGTATTCTTGGCATATATTTTAAGAACATGTGGTGATACTCTATGGCCATGGATCTTGTCCAACAGATCTGTGTGGGGAACACAGTAGGAACTAAATAGTCACTTAAAAATATAAATCAATGAACAGACCGAAAAGTCTGAATATATTAAACTTTTAAAAACTATATAACAACCTTACAAACAAAATGAAAGCACAGGCTGTGCAAAAATATTTACAAAGGATTAATAACAAGAGTAAATAAAGATGTAATCTGAAAATCATTAAGAAAAATACTTATGAACCAATAGGGATGAAATGAACAAAGGGTAGGAAATGGAAACCTAAATGGCCAAAAAATACACAGTATTTCCCAACCTCAAGAGTGCTAGGAAATTGAAAGGTGAAGCTTTATGAAATACTATTTCATATTTTTCAGTTTACACATTTTTTTAAAAAATTGAAAATATCAATTGGTGGTGACAGAATGTGGAAGGATGCTTTTCAGAAGGAAAAAAGAAAAAATATAAACTATTCATAAGAAATATCATAGTAGCAGCTGAAATAAACAAAGGCTACAAATATCAACATGTGCAAATATCAAAGGTATAATGATGAGTGAAAATAGAAACATGTGGAAAAATTCTAAGGCTTTACAACATAAAAATAATAGTTGGGTTATTTATAAATGCTTTTGTGCATGGTAAAAATAGTATCCAGAAAATTAATAAATATCTAAATCAGGGAAGTGGCTATAATTAGAGACAGAGAGAGATGAACAGAATTTGATTTGGGATAAGAAAGGGCTCTTACTATATCCCTAATATTTTAAGATTAAAAGCAAACCAAAAAATTTTTATTCTTCTTCGTAAGACAAATAAGAATAACAGCTGGGCATCCTATATGTTTTTTTCCATATGCTAAAATGTTTTGTTGTAAAGAAAAAGCTAGGTGTCAGTTTGTGGGTAAAGATTTAAAGTCACTACATTTGACCACATAGAATATAAAACAGATTTAATCTTTTTCATGTAACACGATGTGGTCATCAAAGCAGACTGGACATTTTCTCTAACCAAAATTATTCTGCTTCTCTCTTGGAAAGTTAAGATCTCTTGGCTCTGACTGCTAAAAGGGGTTTCTAGAGCCAACTGAGGATAAGATCTTGTTTTAATGGTTGTCCTCTAGCAATCATGGGCTGATCTAGATCAGAGGCTTTGAAGTCAGACCACCGAGATTTGAAACCCAAGTCTTCCTTTTCATAGTTGACTTCTCCTTGACCAGTTATTTATATTTTCTTTATGGCCCAGTTCACATAATTGTAAAGTGGGAAGAGTGATGAAAGTATATTTCTTCTTTGTATAAATTCCTAGTCAACCTCCATCTACAATTCTGACTGACCACTGTCTTTGTCCCCAGTTTGGCTCAAGAATCTTCTCATTCTTGAAATCACTCAGAGAAAGGTGAGCCCATCCTTATCTTCTGATATGGATACTGGTTATTTTAAGCTGACCTACGGCATTCCTCTGGTCTTGGTTATTCATTTATGAGTGGGCATGGGACCAAAGCAGACCAAACCATACCAAAGTTATAAACCCTATAGTATACCTTTGACTTTCTCCTTTCCCTTCTAAATTAATTAAACAAAAAGCAATGGCCTTCAATTTCCATTGGTGATCATCTTGTATCACGATGGGAACAAGGCTGAAGATAAAGGGTTAACAAAGCAGAGCAGAGGGGCAGAAAGATTCTGAGTTTTGATGATATGAGTGAGTCCCAGACAGAACTGCACCCAAAGCCTGCCTTATCTCTGAAATTCCAATTATTGTGAGATATTAAATTTCTTTAATATTTAAACCAATTTGACTTAGCGTTTTCTGTTACTCACAGAAGAACACAATAACTGATATACTATCTCATATATTGAACTGTAAAAATAAATGAGAAAAATTTATAATGCACCTAGCAAAGTGCTCAGTACATGGCTTTTTTTCTTTTCTTTTCTTTTCTTTTTTTTTTTTTTAGCTAGGACAGGTTGGCCATTATGTCTCCTTTGTCAACACATTCCTTCTGCATGTTAGGTAAGTGGCTTCTATCAGTTAGCCTAATTGTCATATAACTCTTGCCTTTTCCCACAGTTTTCACCCTTCCCATACATATTCTGTCTTATAAACAATGTTATTGATAGGTAGGTAGTTTACATTTTATAATTAAGTGCCTAAAATAGTACCTGACACAAAAGAAGCATTCGATATGTATTTTTAAATGAATTAACTTAAACTCATCTGACCCCTATAACAGATAACAGTGATTCTTTTTATTTTTTTTATTTTTTTTAAAAGAGATAACAGTGATTCTTATGATATTTATAAATCTGCCTTACTAAGTCTCCCACAGGGAAATGGTTCATTTACACATGGGCAATCAGTTACTTAATTATAGATACAAAAACTTCCACATACTAGTATCTTATCATATAAACTTTGAAACTTAGTAAAAGTTTGTAGAAGTTGGTTGTTTGATTCCGGTATAGTAGCACCCTAAGACCTAACCTCAGATACCATAGCTTAATGAGAGACTATATTCTTGCAGTTCACTCTTGTTCCCTGATACAAAAATTAGAAAATCAAAGATAAATGGAACAATTAGAGACTCTGAAATGTCTAAGGAAGAGGGAAAACAACAATTTAAAATAAAAGTAAGGTAATATTTGTAAGTTAGGAAGAAAACGCTCATTCTACCAGCTCTTAATGCTAACTCTTAGCAGCTACAAGACATCATTGAGGAGTGGAAAAAAATATGCTATGTGCAACTAAACAAAGTATTGAAAATACTATTTTAATAATAGCAAGCACAAAACACTTAGCATGTTCACTCAAACACGAATATTTAATCCCCCTGAATTCTTTAAATCTCTGATCTCCTTTGGGAATGAAATAACTTCAGGGCTCAATTTGTACTGGTAGCTTAATGATTAAAGATGAAAAAGTCTTTGCCTGTGCATCTGATTTTTATATGCCTTGTTTTACTGCAAATCCTATTAAAATAAACTCTGCTTTTAGTTGCTGTGAGTAATTGGATCCAGTACTTCACAGCTGAAAAATGTTGGCTTCCAATTTTAATCTTTCTTACTAAAAGGATGACACCAGAAAACAAGAGGGCTATAAGTACTACAGAAGATAAAATTATCAAAATAAAATGTAAAAATAGTCTACTATGTTGGTAAACTGTGTATGCCCTATGTATTACAGACAACTCACAGTCATTTGCAATAGTACTTTTTTTATTTGTTTAGAAATTAAATGAATGTGGTACCTTTTCTATTTAATTTTCTGCCAATAAAATAACATAACATTTTAAACCAAAAATAAGAAATCTAATGCTGACCTTTATGCTCTATATCCCATACCCTGGGATATACAGCAGGGTATACATCAGTAACCTGACTAAATTGGTAACCTGATTTAAATATAATTCTGTAAAGTTTAAGCATGTGAGTACAAGTACAAGTGGCAAATAGGAACACAGTGGGGATACTATGAGAAGAAAAGTCTAAGGGCACTTGGGTGGCTCAGTCGATTAAGTGTCTGCCTTTGGCTCAGGTCATGATCCCAGGTTCTGGAACAGAGTCCAGCATAGCGTCCCTGCTCAGCAGGGAGTCTGCTTCTCCGTCTGCCCCTCCTCCTGTTTGTGCTCCTTCTTTCCCCCTATCACCCACCTCAAATAGATCAATAAAATCTTTTAAAAAGGAGAAGGAGAAGAAAAGTATAACTAGATTTTGCTCATTGTCAACACCAAGACTTGACATTCAGAATGATTTTTTGCCAGAATCTTTGTGATGACAACAAAAACATTTGCTTAAAATAACAGAAATGTGTGCAAGGAATGAGAAATGTGTACAGATTACTGTGTACCAAAAGGTGAGTGATAAACAGCAGATCTGATAGTGGCCTCTAGTTCTTTCTCAGTGAGAAAGCAAGGATCATCCCTTAGAGCATAAGACAATCCTTAATGTTCTCTTGGGTTTGTTATCTCTTCTGCAAATTCATATTGCCTTTGTCCTGTTTAGTCTGGTCTTCTCTCAAATAATCATTTCTCATAACCTAACCTTAATTACAATACCTTTGTTTTTGTTTCTCCCCTATTCAAAGTCATTTGCAAGCAACAAACCTCTCACAGTTTTTCCTTGTTTTTAAGAACAGGACACTGTCTTTTTAAACATATTACTGATTATGTACAATTCAAGCAGTATGGCAAAATACAAAGAAAAAATAAAAGGCCCCCAGATCCCATGGACAAGAAACAAACACTATTATGTTTATAATACTACCATCACTGATGTGTCTTAATGCTTAATAGATTCAGAGGTAGGTAAATAAAATAGATTAGTTCTCAACGTCTGGTCTGCAATGCCCAGGGTATCCTCACAGATCCTTTTAGGGAATGTGCAAGTCCAAACTACAGGCATTATAACACTGAGATAATACCTGCTTTTTTTTTTTTTTAACTGTAGGGTTATTTGTTCTAATAATGCTAAAACAAAGATCAGTGAAATTGTGCCTCCTTAGCACAAATTAAAGCAGTGTTACCACAGAATTTTTATAGTCTTATTCTTCTCCACAATGCACTAGCAGTTAAAAACCAAACAACCCAGCTTCTCTTAAAATATGCTTTAAAGAAGAGCTTCCAAAATATTCTGGTTATCTCAAACAAAAGCTTTGCTATACTTGAGTTGTGTGTTATACTAGCCACACTTTCTGTGGAATAATATTTTAATCTAAAAGAATGACTATCTGAAAAAATATGGTTATTTAGATGCAGATACTTGGCTGACATTTTATCAAAAATGGTCATTGAGAGTTTGACACCGAAGGAAAACAAGCAGACAACAGACAATATCGCCATAGATAAAATTCCAGTTTGCAAGCAGCAATGAGAATTGCAGAAATCTGTCCCTATAAAGTTTTTAATACCCTGGTCCATATAGATAGCTCTGATGAGAACAGTAAAATTAATGTGATTTATTTTTATTTTATGTAGTAAAATGGAGATATTTTGTGAGACCTATATAACTCCTTAAAACCAAAATTTTCTGAATAATTCAGATGTGTTACAAATTATGCAATGGCTAGTTATTCAAACTGCAAGACAGACTAGTTAATTTCTATACAACAGAATATCAAAAATTCATTCATATGATTTCATATTGCAACTGGTCTTCAAGAAACCCCTCTTGTAAAGTTTTAGTGTAGTATCAGATTTAATATGGTATATAATCAGATATGATCTCTATGAAGCTAGATTTTCTCTATATACTTCAGGTATAGATATAGATTGCAACAAATTGAATATAAAAGCTTTTTCACTAAATCAGACATTATGGAGAATGGTGAAAATGTAAAATACCACTCTTCTCATTAAATATTTGTTTTGGAAAATATACTTATTTTTCACAAAACCATATTATTTATGGTAATATATAATGAGTTTTTAAATTTTATACAGTTTAAATAGATTACATAGATTAAGGATAAATATATATATATTTTTAAATGCTCAGGTCTGACTTCCAAAATGTATCTGTAGATTAAGCCACATAAACAAAAGCTTTTAGGAATCCTCATTAATTTTTAAGAGTAGAAAGAGGGTCCTAAGACCAAAAAAGTTTGAAAACCATTTGATTAGAGAAAAAGGCATATTAACATGTTGCAAGAAAAGTGAGACAGAAAGAGGAAATAAAGAAAGACAGAGAGAGAAGGAAAGAAAAGAAAGAATTTAAAAGAAAACTAGAAAAGGGATAAAATTTTTATATGGTATATTTTAGTAAAATTTTTAAATGTAATTGTTTCATTTGATCAGGGTCAAAAAAAATCTAAACTAAATTGAAAACACTTCTTTCTAAAATTAGAAAAAGTCATTTCTATATCTAAGAAATACTCCCTAAAATTTCCACTGATAGAAAAAGAAATTGCACAAAATGTTTTGAAATTGAATACATTTTTAAAGTATTTATTTCAATTGTAGACAATACTGATTGACTTCTGTTAGGAAGAGAATATTAGAATTCTGTCTTCCTGTATACTGACCTGCCATTTTTTTTTCTTTAACACATGATTTTATTATTTACTGACAATGTTTAAAAATTTGCCCTGAAACCATAATTCTCTGTTACTGTTTCACTGAGGAAAGGATTTGGTTCTTCCCAACACTTTTTCCACTCGAGCTTGTGGAGTTTTTATTTTTGGGATTTATGAGTGTGTATGTTTTTCTCTCTGGTTTGAATTTATTTTATCGTCAAAAAATTATTTCAAGAGAAATTCAAAAGAAGCCTTCAGTTCTGTAGCTAAAACAATAATTTCCATGCTCCCACAGCACCTGTCTGGAAATACTGCTATTCTTTCACACTAGTAATTTATTTGTTCTACACTGCAGCTAAATTTTCTTCCATTAAAATTTTGAATAACATTTTATTTCTCCAAATTTTGTGTCTCTCTATCCTCCATATCTATATTATCTTCTTAATTTCTCAAAAATATTCAAGGGTATTCTGTTATTATCGCAAACCTTTTATGTCAGTAATACGAATTTTAGTTCTGCTTTTTCTAATGTAGATATGAGTTTTATCATACTGGTAACAATTTCCTTTTGTTTATTTTGCTTCACAATCTCCCCTTTCGTTCCAGTTTTTGTTTTGTTTTATGTGATTTCTGAGTTCCTGTTATTTTGATCTTACTGTTTCCATTCATAATAAAAGCACTCATCAGAAAATTTCTTCCTTCAGTTCACATTCCTTCCGAATAGTAGTTTTTTTTTTTTTTTCTGAAAATTTCTGGCTATTGATTTTCCTTTCATCCTTTTCTTCCTTTTCTCCTCCCAACTCTCATCTTTTTTCTTCCATTTTCATCTTGCTCTTGCTACTTTTGCTTTGTCCTTTTCTTGTTTGATTTGTACAGCTGTCATGTCATAGTCTGCCTGTTGCTTGTGCTAAAATTTAGAAGATACATTTATCAGAATCTATTTGGTCCCTCTTATGTCTTTCTGAAATCAATTTCTCCACCGATGCCATTTTTCAACATCCTGAATAGAGCCTTTCTTGGAAACCTGAGGTTCTTCTTTCTTTTCTAAGATTTTATTTATTTATTTGGGGGGGGGACACAGAGAGAGCACAAACAGGGGGAGTAGAAGGCAGAGGGAGAGGGAGAATCAGACTCCCCACTGAGCAATCAGACTCCCCACTGAGAATCAGACTCCCCACTGACTCCCCAATCAGACTCCCCACTGAGCCAGATGCAGACTCAATCCCAGGACCCTGGGATCATGACCTGAGCTGAAAGCAGAAGCTTAACCAACTGAGCCACCCAGCCATCCCTCTTCTTCCTCTTCAGATATATTAAATATCTAGCAGAGTTCATTCTTTTGGTATGGTTTGTATTTTATTTCCATAAAAGAAGATGTAGAATTATGAATTTTTTCACTTTGTTGTGATATTATGTAGCCTATGATTCCATACATGAGAGCAAATTTAGGTTGGTCCCATGCCATTTTATCAGGTCTCCCATCTGGTCCTTCACTTCTGTTCTGTTCTGCTCCAACATTACAGACCAAAAAAAAAAAAAAAAAAAAAAAAAAAAATAGGGGCATTAATGTGATATTTTTGGATTTCTTTGACTCTCTAGTCTCTGTTGTGAAGAATGGGGTTTGGGTTGGGAGCTAAGCTTTGTCCCTCGAAACAAGAATCTTTATTTTCTTTTGCTGCTGCCTTGAAGTGTTATGGCTCAAAGTTACACCATTTCTCCTTTGGATGATGGTGTTTCTTTTTTTCTTTTTCTCTTTACTGCTCTTTTTAATTTATTCTGTTAGATATTAGAGCAAGAAATAGTTGACCCAATTTATAATTCCAGCTTCCTCAGAAAGTTTCCTCTCAAACTGCAAATTAGTAATTTTTTTGAAAGCTTGACTTTAATTTGATTTAAAGTATAAATTCTGACTTTTCTTTCACTCTGGAGATGATTCTGATATTGATTCTCCAGTGAGAATGCTCCACGACTCATGGGTAGTATGTCATTGTTGAGGTGATGTTCTCATAGCATCAGGTTCATCCACAGGTTAGTATTTTGGGAGACTGGAGGAAAGCTCATTTCTAAACTTCTTTGGAAAAAGACAACTGTACTCTACTGGTTTGGAATATGAACTGAAAGCAGATTTTTTTCATTATCCCACCACCATGACACATATTGTATGATATTAAACTTTTCCCACACAATAATAACACAGGATGTAACCAATTTATACAAAAATGGCTTTGTGAGTTTCACATATGCACACACAGTGACACAGATGATTAGGTAATTCTCTACATCACACTCGCCTTTGGGCCTGCAATGTTCGCATTTAGTTACCAATATAACATACTTACTATTCATTTTGTTGGATGTTGACACATTTTCAAGATAAGAATATGTTTGAATGGAAAATCACATTGGTTTCTTCTCCATGATTGAAAGTTAAAATCCTGTTCTATATTTTAAATATAAACTGGCGTTTGAAGTAATGAAATTACTCTGAACAGATTTAATATGCTCGTTCTTTTTAATGTGATAAGGGCATTATATATTTTGTGAAATAAATGTAGAATAAGTTTAAAAATAAATATACATGGTCTATTTACTATACTCCAGTGAAATACATGGGTGTTTCACTACATGTTTCACTGACAAAAAATAATCACATAAATCTTCCACACACAGCTGCAATTTAGTGAAATATGCAGTTTTCTGTTTTCTATTACTGTATACAGTATAAATTCTTCTGCTGGAAGACAGATTGTGACAAATTTGCAAACAGCATCTGTATTCATACATTTGAAACATTAATTTATCCAGCAATAAAAATTTTGATTTCCCAAAAGGAGAGTCATGCCTGAGAACTAATGCCTATTTTTGAGACTTAACTGAGTTTTCAATGTTAGTCATTTTCTCATGAGTTACGTGCTCCCATGGAAAAATATACAACTTAACAGCAAGTACAGAGAGTTAAAAGGGTCACACAAAACATAAATCTGTATGCCTAGTTTATGTATGTGTATAATTCATATAAATAAATTTTTGACTACCTACACTTTCCATTATGGAAAATGCTTTTGTTAGCAACAATATCAAAGAAATAACAAGGAAAGCTCTATAATATATACACTAAATTAAATGCTTACGTACTACATTTTTTTGAAATGATAAATATTGCTCTGGGCAGAATAGTGAAACTTCTTGAAATTGAAAAATAAAGCCTATGTTTATTGGCCAGTTGTATTGTTTATTTCTAGTTATAGTGAGTATTTTCAAAAGAACTATATTAAAGTAAAACAAAGTATAACTATGTTAATGTAATTCCGACTAAAGTGTGTTTTTGTTTACCTCTTAATTCTTTGGAAACTTATCATTCAACAGAGCCACTTTTTAATTTCCAGTCTTGTAAATAATGACACAATATATAATCTCTGTAGTAAATAAAGCAGTTTGATTAGCCATTTTTGTTTATTCTTTTTGTTTTATTTTCCTTGGTATCATTTATTTCACTCCTAATATTGCCTTGAGATTATTTCATTTCTTGTCATTTAATTTATTTTTATTCAATAACTGATTCATGAGGAAAGAAGACATTTGATTAGACTACTTTAACTTAAAATTTTCTCAGGAAACAACCAATCTCACCAAGACTTAAGCAAGCCAACCTCAACAGCTCCCCAAGGGTATCATACAAAGAATAACCTTATCTTGGATTTCTCTTGTTCTACAGTAGTCTTACAAGTGTTGATCAAATCGTAATTTAAATACATGCAAAAAATATTTTTTAAATGACATAATATGAGATTTTAAAATTCAAACAGCTTTCTCAGCTATTTGAATAGTGACGATCTGAAATCTGCATCCATGCTGCTTTTTTAATTAAAATTTTACCCAAAGGAAAACAGTATTTAACAGTTTGTGAGTTTACTCTCTCTAGAAATTGTGTAGTGAATTGTTTGCTCATACCATAAGGTGCTCCAGTGTCTTGGGCTTTTGCTTTACTGTCTGATCTTTTTTTTTTTTTTCTTCTTTCTCCCTTTTTCCACTGCCGTTACACTTTTGACCTAATTTAATTGACACAGGCAACAGCATTCACATTGTTCTCTGATTGATTACCTGAACAGGTAGTGGGGGAAAAAGGCAAACCAGAGAGCTGGCTGGGACATTCAATTCAGTCACACTAAGCTGACAAGGAGGGAGTATCACTCAGAGAGAGAACCTGAAGAAACTACTTCATAGGAAGGAAGCGACCCCAGAGAATTCTTCAACCTCCACGTTTATGAATTTCTCATTTTTAATTAATTTCCTCTTTCAAGTCAATACATTTTCATATATCATTGTCTCAGAACTGCTGTAGGGATAGAAAAATCTGAACTGCTTCACTGTTGACATATGTGTTAGGTGTGCCTGACTTTCACCTTCTCTACTCGAGGAGAATGTAATATTAGCATCTCATTTTAAGAATTTATCACTCATAATTCTTCATTGATTTCAACTTACTCTAAAAGAAAATTAAAGAACTATGAGTCTTTTTTGCCCTGGTTTCATTTGGGTTTTTTCTTTCTTTTAATATTTTCTTGTTTTACTAGCCATAAGAAGAATTAGAAAATAAAGCATATTTTACCTGTTCTTCATAAAATTCCAATTGTTCACTAATACCCATTGAATTCGATGCATCATTTAACTACTGTGAGCTTCCTTAACTGTGGTAACAAACTTTCATAATTTGTGTTTCATCACTCAAGAAATAGAACAGGAAAAATACATTTACTACATCATGACTACATTTTGTTATTCTTTTTTTAAAGATTATTTATTTATTTATTTGACACACAGAGATCACAAGTAGGCAGAGAGGCAGGCAGAGAGAGGGGGAAGGCAGGCTCTCTGCTGAGCAGAGAGCCCGATGTGGGACTCGATCTCAGGACTCTGAGATCATGACCTGAGCCGAAGGCAGAGGGGTTAACCCACTGAGCCACCCAGGCGCCCTACATTTTGTTATTTCAATGATGGGAAAAATTCTTATGACTGCATTGTCTGTATTATGGCAGCCCTATGCTTCAGCCAAGTTGAGGGACCCTTGACTTTAGGGGACCTTAGAAAGGTGCGATTCTTCCCAAACACTTGTTTGAGTTGGGCTAGGGCATGTACTGCATTGAGAACTAATCAAGGAGTGACAGTCTGGGATCCATCCATGTAGTGGGGAAGCCTGCTTTGGCCTTTTTCTAGTTACTCTGGAGAAAGAAGTTTACAGGAGCCAAAGGGTTGCACCTACTCAGCAGCAACAAACCCCATCAGCACCATCCCAAGCACATAGGACTCGAAATTCCTACCAAATGTCACTGTGCCAATGTCCAGGGCGGATACAGGATTTTCCCATTGGTCTATACTACCAAGGGCTGACTGTGCCAAGACCGCTAGACTATATGAGAACCAAAGCATCACTGTTCCTGAGAAAGGAAGGAGAGAGTTTGGACTCAGGATGGGGAGTTGCTATGCATCTTCATGAGGTTGCTCATGATGCAAGACTAGCCTCTAGGGAGAAGAGAAGAGGAATGGACTGTGGCCAGAAACTAGTGATATGAAAGAGGGATAGAGGGATGTCAAGAGTTCTCCTGATTGGTAACTTTGTAACTTTATTTATAATCTTAAAATATTTAGACACTTTGTCATTTGGCCTCCAATTATACTCATATCTAGGTAAATGTTAAATGAGAGCTGCCTGAAAATGTATCTTTTATTTGTATGAAGTCAATTACTTGAGTCAGGATGACATAACTGGTACAAACTAAATATAAATATATATCTACTATATATATTAATATATGTAATTCATAAGTAGGCAGAAATTAAATCAGTAGTTGTGAGTGGTTGAGGGGAGAGAAAATGGGGTGTGGCTACTAATAATTATGGAATTTAGTTGAGGGATGAGAAGATATGATAAAATTAGATAGTACAGATTATTGCACAACTCTGCGAATAAAAAAAATGGGATTGAACGGTTCAAAGGGTAAATTGTATTACATGTAAATTATATCTCAGAAAACCATTGTTAAAAAAAAGAACTGCAAAAGAAACAGACTGAATCTTGTTATAAAATCTAATTTAAATTTTCTTTGTGAAATAAATATATTGCAATGTGGATGGCCTCTTTCTGACAGTCTTGATACTTTATTAGAGCAACAGTACCTCCTGTTCCTAGCTGGAGAGTCTGGAAAAATACCAATGTATCAGCTGCTTTTATAGCCTGTTATCATTTACTCATTCAGAGCCTAGAGGACCTGTCTTGTAAAACAGGTTAAGGGCCAGTGGATCTTTGGTGTATTCCTTTTCCAGATTAGCTACTGAGCCTTGTATAGCATAACTCTTCAGAAGCAACACATCTAACATGCATCCACTAGTATCCTATTACACATTAATATTTACTAGTGTCTTTTCCTCTAAAACTAATCAATCCAGGTATTGCCTCTTCTAAATGCACTGTAAGATCAATTAACTGAAATGCCACCTCTACACAGTTGTTGTAGAAGTGGATCTATATTATGCTATTTAAAAATCCCTTTGTTTTTAGAATATCTAAACTTTTCCATATCATTTGGATAATGCAATTTTCAACATTAAAACTTCATTCCCTAATGTAAAAGTCTACACAAATACAAATGTTTTTTCAATGGTACCAAAAAATATTTTTAAAAAATTTTTTAAAAGATTTTATTTATTTATTTGACAGACAGATAGAGAGCACAAGGAGGCAGAGCAACAGACAGAGGGAGAAGAAGAAGCAGGCTCTCTGCCAAGCAGAGAGCCCAATGTGGGGCTCGATCCCAGTACCCTGGGATCATGACCTGAGCCAAAGGCAGCCGCTTAACTGACTGAGCCACCCAGGCCCTGGTATCGACATTTTTAAAGACTTCCTATAAACATTACAAAACCCAATTCATTTTTTTTCCTTTCTGCTGTGCTTACCTGTTGTTGTTGTTGTTTTTTAAAGATTTTATTTATTTGACAGAGATCACAAGTAGGCAGAGAGGCAAGCAGAGAGAGAGAGAGAGAGAGAGAGGAGGAAGCAGGCTCCCCGCCGAGCAGAGAGCCCAATGCAGGACTCGATCTCAGAACCCCGAGATCATGACCTGAGCTGAAGGCAGAGGCTTAACCCACTGAGCCACCCAGGTGCCGCCTACCTGTTGTTTTTTTGTTAAAATATATCATATATGCATTTTTCTGTTTTGATTATCCTCATTAACAAGTGCATGCCCACGTTCACTAATATCTTTATCTATATCATTGTTATCTATATCATCGTTATCTATATCATTGTTAGACTTTAGTTGACTACTCTCCACAGTCTTCTGTCCTTCAACTGATTTGGCATTCCACTGTGGTAATCCAATCATGACAGCATAAGGACCCCTACTGCCTACTCACATCAAAACCTGTCTTGTCTTCCATCCTGCTTCCAGTAGTGTATATTACATACACCACTCATTAATCTTCAATTTGAACTATCCCATCCAGTTCTCAATCATAACATATTCACTCCTTTGGACTTATATTCCCATTTAAATATGTCTATGCTATCATTTAAAGAAGGAAAATTGGTCTTAAAGAATATGCTATTTTCTGGCATGCTACCCAGATCACCTCTAAGAATGAACTTATTATTCCCAACTGCTGTGAACGTGGCCGAAAATGGCTCTCGGATATCAGCCCATTTTGAGAAATACCTCAGCTAAGAAACTATCTGAGTCCAAAGTCATGCCTCTTCTCATGGGCCAATGGCATCCAGTGACCAATCAACATAGGTGTATGAAAACCTTGCCACTCCCAGCTTCTCCAGTTTAGGACAACTTTAAGAATACCATACCAATACCAGCTGAATATTAGGCTGGTTGAATCCATCATTGGAAATGCATTAAGCTCAAATTTCCTGCCAAATTCAGCTTTATTCCTGACCCATCCACAGTTGCTGATTCCAAAATAACTCCCTAACAAATGTCCTGAGTTCTAATCTCTATTGCGAAGTCTGCTTCCAGGGAAAACCAACCTATAACAGAGATATTTTTTTGATTCCATTAATTTGAACATGCTTTCCTGTCTACATTCTATCCCTTTATTCTTCACACATTTAATTCTACTACTTTGTAAGCCCACCTCAAGTTACATGTATTATAGCAATCTTAAATAAATTTTAGAGTTGATGATTCCTTAAGTCTAGAACAATGGTTATTTATCCATTCTACATTTATCTGTGATGTACACATAAATTACTATTCCAGATATTTGAATTCTGTTTCTTTAGATTAAAAAATCAAACTAATCTGTCCTAACAAAGCTAATTCTTTCCACTGGTAATCAGCATACTTATCCACATTTTACATAGAAGAAAACTGAGACTTGAAATGATTAAGTAATTTACTCAATATTACCTCACTGGAATGGAACATAGGACTATGTTGCTTCAAAATATTAATTATTTATAATATAACCAAAAAACACAAAAAGTCAAGGTACTAATATGAATCCCAGATACTTTAATATATGGAGTTTGCTGTCAATGTCAGTGAAACTGCAGTTTGAATATTCATTTTATGATTCTCTAATAAGAAGAGTTTACTTTTTTAATGAGTTTAAGATTTCTACTGAATAAGATCATAATTCATGTTTATTGGAAAAAGACGGAAATGTTTTAACTTTGCTGTCTACAAATTGCTTTCTGAAATATAGCTCCTCTTTGCTTTACAAGACAAACTAGATGTGAAAGAGAAAGATTTGGATACATTGTAGCTAACATTTCATTTCCTCTTGGCAGCTCTTGGAATTCTGTCATTAGGCTGTCATCATATTGTGTTTATTTTATCCTGGTATCAAGATATAGGTTTATATGAAGAAACCTGTGGAACTATTTAGCTGAATAAGAATGCCTTCAAGAATAAAAGTTAAAGTTAATTTTTAACTAAACACATAATAAATATACAATAAAATTGCATTGAATGAATATAAGAAAAAAATTCAAAAAATGAAGTATTGTTCTAATTTTTTTAAAAGGTAAAGGAAAAGTTTTATCTGCTATCAAGAATAAACACAATTCCCACATTAATTATTGTTTAGAAGAGTTCTCCTAAGAGAGAAAAGGAAGGGAAAGAAAGGTAGATAAGGCACTGCCATTCTCACTGTCACCATGGATGGGAAAGGAGGGAAGATGGGTTGGTATCATGGGCAAAGTAAGGGAAAACTTGAACCTTTGTGGCCACGGTCGTGTGCTGGTCAGGTGCACTGAATAGCCAGCTGTCAGAGGTTTTGGCTGCTACAGTTTGACAGCTGACCCTCTTCCCAGGTTTTCCCTCATGAGAGAGGACATGTTTACCTAAAACCATGCCCCATTCTTGGGGGCCACTTGCCCTTTTAGTCCTGTTGGTACAGTATCCATGATTACTTCTAGGTCTTCTCTTTATGGATCCAGACAACATAGAGATACAGATAGATATAGGTATAGATGTAGAATTTGGCTGCAAATGTGTTAGAAGGATTTCAAAGCTTAAAGAAGAGGGTTTGCAGAAATAAGAGAAGCTTCTAATAGTACTGGAATGAAGCCCAGGAGCCAGATCCTGCTCTTGTCTTTTTGGAAATACTTTTATAGTTGGTTTTGATCATAATGACCCATACCCCTCTCTCTAACAAACAAAAACAACATGAGGATGTTCTAAATTCTTGAATAGACATATTTTCTTGTAAAATAAGCAGTTTGTGTTTGTAATTTGCGTACACTAAAATTGTGTGTAATTACGTTCTTCATATTTTTCCACATCCATTTCTATAATCTCTCTATGCTTGATATATATCAAATCCCTGATTTCTAACTAATTCATAGGATTCCATTGTGTGTATCTGCATATTTTATTTATCCACCCCCTTAATCATGTATAACTAAGTCACATCCAATCCCCAGCTGCCTCAAACATTATTGTGACAAATATGCATACACGCACCTCTGGGACAACTGTCAAGCCAAGGGATCACTGAGCCATGGGTTATAAACATAACTAACTTAACAAAGAGCTGCCAGAATATATCCCTAAATGGTTATACCAGTCTATACTCCTTAATAGTGCACAAGGAAGGTTCATCTCGTCACTTATTCAAACCAGAATATTACCCAACTTTTTAATTTTTTCAATATCTTCCATGGAAAGTTTTATTTCATAGTAGTTTTAATTTGTATTACTTTGGTGGATGTGAACATCTTTTCGTATATTTGTTAACCATTTGAATTTTCTCTCTGTGAAGAACCACTTGATGTGCATGTCCATTTTTATATTGGATTTCTAGTCTTTCTCTGGTTGATTTTCAGAACTACTCTACAATTTCATTATTTTTAATCTATCCATTCATTAACTCATCTATTAGCTACATTTTTATTGAACACTTACCATGTTGTAGCCATTGTTTTAGACACTTACACTGATGAACAATACAGACCACAGATCTTAACCCGCAGCTTATGTTTTAGTTGGAAAGAGGAATGGATAAGGGTGAGTAGGAAATAATACACATGTAAATAATAAATGAGGGAACAGTACGTCAGAAGGTGATGAAGGATAGATGCTAGGAAAAAGGAAAGTAGAAAAAAATAAAGAAATCGAGGGAAGGATGAGTAGCATGGAACTATCCAAGCAGGTGACATTTAAACAAAGACTTGACAAAGTCATGATTATATTTGAAGATATCTAGAGGAAGGATTCCAAGGAGAAGCTAATCAAAGACTTAACATAGTGCAAGTATTTGAGAAAGAGTATGAAAGTTAGAGGAAAGAATAGGGCATCTATTCAGAGAAGAAACACAGCTGTTATTGAGCTGGGACACTAGTGGCAATTTTTGAGCAGAGGAATGAGATGTCTGGCTCTTAATTGAAAAAGAAATAATAATCTGGTTGTGTGTTGAAAATGAGTATTAGATAGGCAGGTGGAGAAGCAGAGGGACTAGTCCAAAATCCATGGCCACACCCATGTTTGAGATGATGAGGACTTGAATGCAATGTTAACTGTAGATGTGATTAGAGCTACTGGAATTCTGGTCATATTTTGAAGGTAGAGCTAAAGGATATTAATTCTTTGTGAGTTTTCAAGGTTATATATAATCTCTACCAACCTGTCACTTGACTCTTATGTTTATTTGGTGTTTTTATTCAATAGAGGTCCATAATATCAGTGTAATCTAATCTATCTCATTTTCACATTATAGACTGTGTCATTCATGTCAAGTTTAAGAGGTTCTTTCTAGCACTAATACCGTATGTTTCATTGTATTAGCCTTCAAGTTTGATATTTCATATTTTTGTCTTTAATCTTTTAATCATTTATCTTTGTAAAATATTAGGTAGGAATATTTTTTTATTCCTCTTTCCAAACAATAAATCAGTTTTTCCAAATGCAGCCTTTAATTTTCCATTGATTTGTATCATGTATCTCATATAATATGTCCCCATAAATACATGGATCTTCATGAGCTATAACAAGCCTCTGTTCTGCATATCTTATAATAACTGGAATGAGTTATATATTAACTACAAGTTTGTATCTTTTATATAAAAAACTGTAAAAACCACATAAGTGATTTAAACTTCTGGCACCATTAGGACCAAGAAATCCCGACAAATGTTTTCCGTGGAAGTGAAATGTCTGGGTTATTCCATGTTTTTTAAATGTTTTGATAAATAATATCAGTCAAAAGTCTGTATCTTGGAACTCTTGTATAAGGGGGTTTATACCATTTAGTTTTTACAGGTTAGGATAATAATATGCTTATTTTCTTAAGAAGGAGAACTTGTTAGAGACTTAATTTTTCAAACATTTATAGTTTTACCAATTTTATATTATTAGGGACCAGAAAGACTTGACTTAAAGTTTGGCCTCAACACTCACTGTCTTGGTACATTTTTGAGGTTCTATGATCTTCGGTTGTCTTCCTTGTGAAAAGGAAATAAAAATGCCCATGACTCAATTTCGTTATGAGAACTAATGCAACAATAAGTGCAAATTTTAACTGATTAATTTGTCAAAATGAGAAGCAGTGATCCAATGTTAGCTCAGGCCTAGGTATAAGTGGTCTGTTTTATCTTTCCTCTATTAGTTATTTTCCACTTAACAGAGCTGCACTGTGAAACAATTCTCAGTCGTGTACTGGTCTGTAAGTGACAAACACAGATGTCTCAATAGCTGTTCTTTATCTTTAAGAACAGAGCACGATACCCTGCCAAGCTTTGAAGAAGAAGATATTATTTGACCGACTTCCTTACTGTTTTTGGCAGTATTACAGAACTATATTATCATATGAAAAAACATTGCATAAGTGTTTTCTCTAAGGTACTAGGTAAAATATGGTGTTCAGCATTACAAATTTGTAAAAATATGTTAACAAATAGTCCTATTACATTGTTTGATTTTTTTTGTTGTTGTTATAAGAAAACTCCTTAGGTGGTGAAGAAAGGAGAATGAAGTCATTTATTATCTTTTCTTATTTGTATAATATTGTATTTTATTGTTCAATAGATGATCAATACATGTTTATCTAACAAATTTCTATGTACCCTAAACTGTAGTGACAAGAATAATTTTCCTAATTCAATTTTTAAATAGCTTTATCTTTAGTATTATTAGATACAATAGTAAGTATTTTCTTTTTTTTTTTCCATATATAATTTCATTGTATTTCCACTGTGGATTCCTGGGGATCTATTTAATGCTAACCCTGAGCAGATGTTTGGAGCCTAGGCTGATGGCTTAACAGCTCCTGACATAAGCATGACCTTCATAAAATTAAAGCATGGGTTGACTAATATGGTATAAGTGGCCTTTTATTTAAATCTGAGTTGGAGGAACAGAGTCAATAATCACTGAGTATGAACCAAGTGTAATAACCCAAAGATGATGAGACAGTATTTGCCCTTTATCAGAATAAGGTTAAAACGGCTGTCAAGGTGACAGACGCTAATCAGTGAAACCTGAACAATTATGCCCAATAATCATTAAATGAAGGCAGGGAACTAGACTCCTGGGAAAGCACCAGTGGTTGGCAAAACAAGACCTGCTTTTATCAAGAGAATTGCAGAATTTGGAGCTGAAGGTAGTACTGTACTCAAAGTCAAATTTTAGATGCTGCCTCACAGCATATTAAGAAGGCATGGTTAAATACGATACTTGTATAAAACTTTCTACAGAAAAAGTATGTACATTAGGAAAGCTAATAATTTCATAGACTTCTGGAGAGGAATGAATACACATTATCTTTTAAAATACTTTATAATAGCCACAATACCGACTGCAATTTACAGTATATTCTTTTTCATAAGTTGATCTTGATAACACAAAATCTAGCTAGAGAAATTCCATACTTTTTATTTATCTTTCTGAAACAGAGTATAAGATGAAAAGCAAAGAACCATATCAGGGCCAAATATGCTATTTTTAATTTCCCTCTAAGGGACTCTTGGAAAAGAAAAACCATCCCACTTGCTATGGGATCCCATCATCAAAGATGTGGCAAGATCAAATGACCTGCCTATATTTTTGTACAACAGAATAATATGGAATATCCTAAAATGCGAACTGTCATTCTCTGTACAACAGCAGGTTGGAAAGAAAGTTTTCCTTCAAGTGCCTGGGCTGGATTACCTCCTGGAAACTATCACATTAAAGAAGAATGTGATCTTCTAAGTGTCCTTTGGTAGATTTCACCTCTTAATATGCCTAGCATATCATTTTATATACCCAATTCCTTCAACTGTGATCCTCCTCAGAATAAATGTTGTGAAGGAAAAAAGAATTATTCTATTATATACTGGTACTTCTCTCTTCCTCACATGTATTTGGAAAAAATGTATTTTTTTTTCAATTTGTGTCAATCTTTGTAGCTACGGTAGAAAACAAAACAGTTGAAAAGGATGGACATGGAAATATAAACACTATCAGCTGATTTTTGGAATAAATTAAATGTTTTAAATAAGTTATTATGGTCATTTTTTTTTCTCTAGGCATGAAACAGTATTTTACTAGTGAAATCTGTAGCAAAATATATTTATTCTCTTTTTTGCCTTTTGACTTCATGGATTACTTCCTCATCTGGAAGACTGTTTTTACATATTACAAGTTGTCATTAAGTACTTCTGATTTATTGAAGAAAATGCATTCGTATTTACTAAATATTCTGTGTCTCTATAAAATCTAGATGTTCTATAAATATTTGTTGTAGTGGCAAACCTGATTACATTCTACAGAGTATTGTATTCCTCTCTCTGCTTCTTATCCTCATCAGAGCCATCTTAGATGAAACCCCATCAGCCAGTAGCTTCCTAATGGGACTCCCAATATCCATGCTTTCTCCACAGTGTAACTAGAGTGACTCATTTAAAATGTCAAATATGATTATGCAGTACCCTTTTTTAAACTTCAATATCTTATGATTGCTCTTAGGAAGTGATCCCAAGTATTTAATGTTCTATAAAACTTAACATGTTGAAGTTTTTGTCAAACTAGTTTCTAGTCCCAGGGCCTTTGCATGCCTTTGCCTTCTCTATAAGGAGAGTTTTCTACTCTGTATCCAGCCCACTATTCTCAGTCTCCTACCCAATTTTTTCTCAGAGTATTAAATATAATTTCTTGATGGAAGTCATTACTTATCCCCCAGCCTACACTGGATACTGCAACTTTATATACTCCCTGTATGTGGCACATTTCCTTCACTGAATTAGCACAACTTAAATAATTATCTGCACAATTATTTTTGTTAGTGGCCCACAAAGTTGATGAACACAGGCCTTTGTTCTGTCCCTTACTTTGTAACTAGTCCCTAGCATATAGTGGTTTTCCAAAGACTATTATCTGAATTAGTGGATTTTTCCTCACAGCACTGCTTAAGGTTTAGATTAGTCATATGTTGCTGCTTCCAAATAACCCCCAACCAGTGTCTTAAGACAATAAACATTTATAGTATCAGAGTTTCTGTGGGTCAGGAATCCAGAACTCTGACCCCTGGCTGAGAGTCTCTCGCTGAGGTGGTAGTCAGGGTGCCCACCGGGGTTGTAGTCATCTCAAGACTTTACTGTAAATGGATCTATTTCCCAAACTCATATGTATGTTAGTTGGCATTCGGTTCCTCATTCCCTTGGTCTTTAGTCCTCAGTCCCTTGCTGGCTGTGGGCCAGGAGCTGACTTCAGTTCTTTGCCATGTGGACCCCACCACAGGATACCTCATAACACTGCAGTGCTTTGGTAGTAGGAGGAAGGGTGAAGCGTCTGAGAGACCATTTGAGCAATCTGAAAGTCAGCTCCTCTTACACCTATGCCTCAGAAGGGACTCCCCATCACTTTAGCTCCACCCTTTTGCACAAAAGCACGTCACTAGATGCAGCCACATTTATTTATTTATTTATTTATTTATTTATTTTTAAATGATTTTTTATTTTTTATAAACATATATTTTTATCCCCAGGGGTACAGGTCTGTGAATCGCCAGGTTTACACACTTCACAGCACTCACCAAAGCACACACCCTCCCCAATGTCCATAACCCCATCCCCCTTCTCCCAACCCCCCTCGCCCCAGCAACCCTCAGTTTGTTTTGTGAGATTGAGTCACTTATGGTTTGTCTCCCTCCCAATCCCATCTTGTTTCATTGATTCTTCTCCTACCCACTTAAGCCCCCATGTTGCATCACCACTTCCTCATATCAGGGAGATCATATGATAGTTGTCTTTCTCCGATTGACTTATTTCACTAAGCATAATACCCTCTAGTTCCATCCACGTCATCGCAAATGGCAAGGTTTCATTTCTTTTAATTAGATGCAGCTACATTTAAAGGAGAGTATTACACAATGGTGAGAACGCCAAAGGGGGAACCTTTTAGAAGCTGCCTACCACTGAGCACTCCGACTTGTGAGAAGTACCTCGTACCGCATGAACATAGTTTACCCCAAGTCAGTATTCCTTTTAAAGTTCTCATGACTGCCCACTTCACCTAGGACTACTGCAAACATATAATGTGTCCTACTAAAATCAGTTTCCTGAAAACAGTACTTGATCCTCCCGGCAAATACAACAATCCCTTGAAGGTCGAGAAACTGAACAATTATTTATTGAGTGAGTGAATAAATGGAAATAAAAGAATATTGTGTCTCCTAGTTTTCAAATAAGGAGCATAGGAAATCTCTTTCCCATTCTTCACGCTTAAAAGACTTCTGTTTCTGAACACAAAAATTATGAAGGTGTTACTGCCTCCTCCATTCAGTGCTCGCACTCTTGCATATGCTAAAGATTTGCAGGGGAGGAAAATGGGATTCCTTCTAGGGTAATAGTCAGATTTCACTGCTTTTGTAAAAGAGCATACATATTTTATTTTTCCAAACCACTTATCCAAATTCCTCACAGAATGAGGTTTCTTGGGATGATGATTTGTTTACAGGGCTGAGAATCATGCCAGGAAACGACATACTCAGGTTGGGAACCAGAGAGTAATATCTGTGAGGCCATGAGGCTTACTCCATAACTATTTTTTAAAAAATCAATCAGTCCTGCAAATCCTCAGCCCTATTCCTCTAAGGGGGGAAAACGCTCGAATTTTGCAAAACAGTTGCCAATTCTTAAAAGACTAAATTAGCATTAATGAAGAAAACAGTGGGGAAGGAAGCACAACTGCCACCTGGAGGAGACAGATGTGGAGGCATCCGCTGTTGTCCCTGCTCTGTCTTCTGAGAGCACAAATACCACATTAGCTGGAGATGAAGATGTGCCTCAGCCTACGGAACTCAGAGAGTGGCAGATCATTTTTTTAAACACTGGATAATGCACTAAAGAAAGAACCCAAGCAGCTGGCATGTTATTAGCTAACTTAAAGTAAAATACACATGTATCATATTCATAGTATATTCCAATGAGCATCTCTACAAGACAATGAAAATAGGGTCATAGAAATGGGATGCTAGAAAGATCCCATAGTTTACATGCCTGCTATTTATTTGTTTGGTGACAACAACAGAATAACAAGAATGAGCAGAATACCTGGCATTTATCATTATATGTGAAATAGCGTTTATAAAATAACATTTGTAAGTGCTACTATTGCTCAATAATAGAAATTGCCTAATACTTTTAGTACACTCTTTGCCAAAACCACTCATGCAAGTACTTATTGATGAGTAGTAACTATGTCATAAGTCAAGGTCATGGTACACATGATGCTATGTACCAGGAAACCAGTTTGATTGCCTCTTGTCATACTTCCTTTTACCACGTCCTCAAATATACCAAAGTAAATTTTTCAGTGTAGTTAACTCTGGCAGGATAGTAATTAAAATAAATTAGTACATAAATTATTTAGTGTGGTAAAGTGTATACTTAGATTTTGGGAAAATTTATATTTTTAAGATATTAAGAATTTATTCAGGAATGTGTTATTTATTTCTATTTGTTCTTAGCTTGAAATATGCCTTTCAATCACTACAGTTTTATATATGAAGGTCCTGTTTTACTTGTTAACTTTTGCCCAAGTGCTTTATGTTATTTTGTTGTTATGCATAGAATACTCCCCACATTTCAATTTTAAGTGTTTATTGCTTACGAGAGCACTTAATATTTACTATTACCTCATCATCAGTCACTTTTGTGAATTCTAGTAGGTCCTTCTTGCCTCAGAGTACTTTAGGTTTCCTTAAAGTACAGCATGTAGTCACCAGGAATAGATGAGCTTAATTTTTTAAGTGTAAATAAATACATTTATATTGTATATGTTATTATATGTTAGTGCAAATTTATATTAGACATATACTTTATTTTTATTGCAATTGCTATAAAAACTATGAGTGCAATAGGAAGAATGCTAATCTAGTTCCTTATATTAACTAAAATAAATTCAGTACCTTTTAGTTTTGAATGGTGTTTGTGGGTCTAAAAGTTTATTTTTCATCTTTATTATAATTTGCTATAATTTATGATGATATATTAAAAAAAACCAGGTAGCTTTTTCAACACTTGGAATGACATATTCTTTAAATTTCATACAGAAATCAGCTGTGAAATCATCTTATTGTATTGTCATTTTTCTTTTAAAGTGGGGCTCAAACTCATGACTCTGAGATCAAGACCTGGGCTGCGATCGAGAGTCGGACACTTGACCAACTAAGCCACCCAGGTGCCCCTTTTCTACTGTATTTTTCAATGAAAGATTTTAAATCAACTTTTTAAGTTTTCATGTTTTATTCTTGTATAAATGTAGATATTTTTAGTTCACTAATTATTCAATTACTGTATACTTGTAAGTTTGTAAATACATACTTTTGTCTTTTATTCTATCTTTATCTATGTTTCTACCTATTTACTATTCCCTTAACATCGATGTTTTTGTCCTTGTTCTTGCTTCCTCAGTCTCATTAAGCTTCGAAATGACATTCTCGGCTTCCCAACATCAGTGGTTATTTTATGTTCTCCTGTTCATTCTACTTTAGCTCTTTACGAAATTTCTACTTCCATTTAAAAAATTAAAATGAACCCTTAGTTTCTTTACTTTTTTCTTTAAATGTGATAAGGAAGTGGATGAAGTCTCCACTTTTCCTTCTGAATACCATGTTGCTACTCATAGGTGGTTTGGTATGAAGCGTGGTTAACTGATGTCTAGATAATCTATAGTATCAGTTTTGATTTTTTTCTTTGTAAGCCCAGGGGTTCTACCGTGATAGAGGCTACTTGAGGGGGTGACAGCTGGAGTGTCGGTGTTCTCTAGGGAACATGAAATAGAGATTCTGGAAGAAGAAAACCATGCGCCTGAGAGGGAAGGAATTCACCACCTGAGCTGTTGGCAGCATCATGGAGTGCAGCGCAGCACCACACGCCTCCTGAAGATTCCACAGGAGACAGGCATACACTTTTATTCTGTCTAAGCCACAATTACTATTTCTTCTTATTACACATAGCTGAACTAACAGAACTACAGCTACTAAAAACTGAATCCGGAATTTAAAATCAAATTCATTAAGCTTAACATTTGAATGAAAAGCTGGAATGGAAATCTCATAGTTAATCTGAGCAAATTTAAATGTATCCCACTAGATACGAAAAGCTAAAAGCAAACTGCACAATTACAGAAAACGGATGCAGCCGTTAGCGGCTTAGGGGCTATAGACAGTTTGATAGTGGTTTTAATCACTGTCCCTTCAGGTTGCATTCGCAGAAGTATCATGTCATGAATGTTGGCAGGTAAAGTAAAAATTTGCCTTTACTCTGACATTCGGCTACCACCGAATGCATAATGTACAGTTTTCAATTGCATATGTTAACGGGAATATGAAAACACTACAGAATATTTAGAAGGGATCAGTCAAAAAAGTACAGGGATTTAGAGGATAGTAATATCTCTTTATACATCGGAAGATCTTTCAATGATCTTTCAAAGCGTTAGTGAGGATGATTTAGGCTCAGTGCATTAAGGACTAACGGGTGGTATTGAAACCAGTTGTTTGGAGTTTCAGGTAGATCATTCCGAGTTGAACATAAAAAGGGACTATGCAACAGTCAGCTGAATATGGATAAAATCAATTTTCTCTGGACATAGTGCATTTCCTGTCACTGGTGGTAACTTAGACCACATAACCACATGGTGGAGATGTTGTAGAGGGAATCCCAGTGTTAGAAGGCTTGTTGGAATAGAGGACATTTAAGGTTACTTCCAAATTCTGGAATCTATCAATTAATGGGTCAAATAGAAAGAAAAAGTCTCATATTGGTCATTGATGTATTATTCAAATTCTTGTACCCCAAACTTTTTGTTCCTTAGCTTAATCAAGTAAAAAAATTCCATATTGAATATATTTGATGTAGAAACTTTTTGTTATGCTGAACACTGGCTTAATTTTTTAAATTATGTATACTTATACATTATATGAACCTGTCATACAAAAGCTCTAGAATCAGCATAAGGAGAGTGCTTTCATTTTATAAATGTATAAAAATACATAAAGCTAAAATGGTATTGAAGATAAATATTACAGAGAACACAATAACCCAAAAATGGGTCAGCACAAACTATCCAATTGATTAGATGCTTGCAGAAAACCACAGCAAATGGCAAAATCAATTCACCAATCAGCTTTGCAGTGTTTTATTCTAAACTCAGCCAGCTGGGCAATTAGGCATATACTCGGTGTTTTTATGTCTTTCATTGAAGAAAGCATCATTTTCCTTTGGAAGCAGATGGTTAGGAACTATAGATGGGCCAAAGTTCACTAAGGTTACTCTCCTATGAACAGAGTAAATTGATGTGGTAGAATATGCTATTTTGAATCTTTTGAGTGATTCAAAACTGAGACAGAAGCCTTCATGAGTTGATATTCGGTTACAGGTTTTGTAGCTAGGAAATTACTCAATAATATTTTAATGCTGTGATTCTCCATTGTTATTTATACAATGTTCCACTCAATTTACTTTTTTTGTGGTTTAATAACTAATGCCTCAACTCAAGGAGAATTTCAAATGATTATTATTTTAGATTTTGTTAAAAAATAAGGAAATGAGACTTCATTGCCATTTTTTTTTTTTTTGGAAACCAGCCTTCAGAACAAATTTGTACTGAGGTCAAATTCTATTGTTTAAACTAAGCTATCAAGTAATCTGTGACTCCAAATGAATGTTTAAAACAGGCAAGTATCATAGCATTTTAGAATTGAAAATGAAATTGGAGACAATTTATTCTAACTCTTTAATACAAATGAAAGTTCTTATGTCTGAGATTTCAAAGTTCACTCGAGACAGCATTAGACAGCATAAGACAAAAATCTCAGAAAGTCCTCAGGTGATACTGTAATCTTAACCAATTGTTCATCCCTACATATGGTAGAAATATTAAAGTTTAATTTCACTATAATGAAGAGTGTTAAAACAGTTCAACAGAACCATAGTTCATTGAAGAGAAACTACAGCAAGTAACAGAACTTCCATTAAGCCATTAAAAAGGTTTTCCCTTGATCTTGCCAGCAATTATGCTTGGATACCAGTCTAAGGAAAAACCATTTTATTGCTTGATAACTTTCTAAATTAAATAATGTTCTAAGATTTGTTTAAAGCCTTCTCTTGATTTGATATTTTTGGTGATTTTTTCTAGCACTCCGTTATCAAAGTTTGGTTTTGAGTATGAGAATAAGATAGGATTTATAGGAATAGAGAAACCAAGAACCAGCAGTTACTGGGTCATTGCCTTTGACATGTTTAACATCTAAGTCTTAAACATAATTGCATGGCCACAGCCCATACAGATGACAAGAATTCAACTCATGTTTTTGAATGAGTGAAACACTTAATGGATGAAAAACTAAGAATTTGATAGCCTGACTGGCCCTAGCCAAAAAATATCATATATAAAATCTGTAACTCCCAAGTAGACAAAATGAGAAATTCCAAATGGACTAAATGTTTTGAAGTGAAGTAAAATGAAAACATGGAGAAATTATTTTGTAAACTCAAATGAAAAAGGTCTTAGGCCTTTCTTCCAATACATAACACAAAATTCAAAGCCATCAACTAAAAGATTGCTATAGTTGACTATACTAAAACAAAAAGACAAAAGGGAAAAAACCCAAAATGTCTTAGTGGTAGGGAAAAGCAAAAGACAAATGAAAATGATTACAAATCTGTGTGGGAAAGGATTGCAAATAGATCACAAAGGCCTAATTTCATTCATGTATAAATAGCTCTTAGGAAAAAATGATGTGGAGAGAAAATGAGAAGGAAGGGAAATACAATGACTCTTAAATGTATGAAAGTATGCTCCATCTCAATCAATAATGAGAAATTTCTGTGCAGAATCATACTGAGATTCCCTTTCTCATCTATAAGACTAAAAAAAATAAAAGCCACATTTGATAAACTACTTTTCTAATCAGCTGTGGGGAAATAAGTAGTCTTGTATTTTGCTTTTTGGAAGTGAATGGATGACATCAGTTGAAATTACATTTAAATATTCTCTTTTGATTCAGCAAACACTTTATTCTAAAGATTCACTCTTATGTGTGTAAACTACTAGAAAGATTTTTATTGCATTTTTTGTAACAGCAAAAAAAAAAGAAAAAATATTCGTCAATGGGGATGACTTAAATTATGCTATAATCACATAAATAGCATGAAAATGTGACCAACAGTGAGTAAAATTTATGTATTCTTATGAAGGGAAAATTTCTGAGAACACAAAATAGTCAAGGAGTTAGGGAAATAATGTGATACAGCTAGTAAATATGGAGGATTCATACAGATATGTATATGTCTATATCGATTTGGGGCTAGACTTTCTGAGTTTATATCCTGGTTCCACCAATTAATAATTTGAGTGATTTTATGCAAGATACTGAAAATCCCTGTGTCCTACTTGTCTCATTAGTAAAAAGCAGAAATAACAGCACCAATATAGTAAGGATGAAACTCTTCACATGGTTTTTGGTAGATAATAAGAGCTATAGAAGTGTTAGTTTCATTATATATCACAATATAAACAATTTATCATGTAATAATTATATATAACATGACCAGGACTTGGGAAAAATAATAGAACTCTTACTATAGCCAGAAGAATAGATAACAGGAAAAAAAAAATCAATGGAAGACCACTACACAGGCTCAAATCCTCCTGTCTGATGGAATCTACCTCTGGGTTACTTTACTCTGACCACCAGATAAGGGGGGGATGTTTAGCAGTATCTTAAAACTATTGTCCCACTCGAGCAACATACATTGTCCAACAACTACATCTGAAGAAATTTAATTTTAGCAAAATTTTTCAGGGTGGTTTCTAAAAGTTTTTAAAGAAATTTTCCTTATTAATAGTCAATTACACTTCTTAACCAATGGATTTCCATGTCAATAAGTGCCCCTTTCTTCTGGATGATTTTGTTCTCCTTTCTCGAGGTTTCTGAAAAGGTGATTCCCTAACTTGAAGTTCACTAAGCCTTTAACTATTGTAGAACCACTGTAGCTCAAGGGAAGTAAAAACTCTTATTTAATATGTAATTTCCATTTTTTTGTTCAAACTACATCCACAGATAACATCATCTGATTGTCTAAACAATAGTTTAATTCTTGACCTTCTAATTTTGTCTCCTTTCCTCTTTCCTTTTTCCATGGTTAGCTAAAATGTAACTTTATTATGGATTTTCACTTGTCTTTCTTTATAATTCCCACTTTCTGCAATTATTTTCTGTCTTTTAGTAAGATAACTTGGGCCCAAAGATAATTCATTGCTAAGGTTAGGACAATATGGTCAATGAAAACATATTCTTTCAGCGTAGGCTGAATAAAAGAGATTTCTCATCCCAGACTTAATACACAGCGATCACACACCATGGTGCATGCAGTAGTCCTTCCATGTTGAAATGGAAACCTGTTTTTGTATTAGGTGCACCAGTCTGTACTGAGTCACAGATGCAAGACTATTTTCTCCTTTTTTTTTTTTTTTTTTGGTACTGTTCTTTAAGTGTCAACTATTTCACTATTAGTTTTATTTAATTGGGAGGCTGGAGGGGAGAAAAGTACCAAAATTTCTGAGTTTGTAGTTCCAGAAATTCTTAAATGTAGGTTGGTTTAAATGGTTCATGAAGAAATTTAGTGAAAGGTTGCCCACATATTGCAATTTTGAAAGAACAAGTAGCTAAGTTCACAGTCAACTGAACAAAAATGAGGATTTCAAAGCATCTGAGAACTTTCAAGATGGGAGAGCTGTCATGGGATAACTGAATCGATATTGGAGATGAATCTCATTTGAGCTACTACAAACCTGCTGGACCATTTCCTAAGATATTGTATAAAGCGATTGAAGGTGGCGTGGTATAATGTTGAACAGTCATACTCTTGCACTCTCTATTACAAAGAATTTTCAGAAAAGTAACAGATAAAAATTTTGTCCTGAGTATATATGGCACGGTTCTCTTGATTTGCCCTTCTACCAATCTCTCCAATGGTACCTACTTATTTCCTTTAAAAATGATTTTGGACTTAAGAAATAAAAAATGCTTCCTATCTAAAAGATAGAAAGTGAAAATAAAGGTTAAAAAAAAGCATTTAATGTTTTCTTGTTTCTAAGTGAATGCAGACATAGTAGACAATACATAATGAAAGTCTGAATTAAAGGCTGTAATATTTATATATTTATTTTTAAACATCAAAATATTTTAAGAGCACCACACTCCTTTAAAAAATCCAAATTTTCTTTGTAAAATATTATTTTGTGCCAGCTAGGAAAAAAGTTTTAGTAATCTAAAATGCTCCCATGAGATATCCTTTTCTGATTGATTTCAAATGGCGGTGACCACTTTAAGGATTTACTTTAATTTATTCTGATAACTTACAGGCTTGTATTTTGGTGGACTGGGTCAAACAGCCCTTTCTATTGCTCAATTTGCCATGGACAAGTGCAGTATTAAAACTGTGGAATGGGTTTTTTTGGGGGTCACTGATTTAACTAAAAGGGGTATTAATTCTGGCACATTTAAATTCTTTGCCTGTAAATCTAAAGAACCGGTTGGCTGAGTAGGGGAGAGAGACATTCAGTCATTTTGAAATAGTATCTAAGTGGCCAACGCACAGACCAGGTATCAATGAAACTTTTTCTTTAAACCACAAACCTGAGAAGAAAGAAGGGCTGGCTGTTTATATAACCGAAGCCAAAATATACTAGAGCTGTTGTTCAATGGTTCAGTGTAAAAGGAACCCAAGTCAGGGGCTACTGACTACAGTTCAACAGGATCCTAGTTGAGCTGGAGGAGGGCTACAGCTTTTGTTTTGCCCTCGTTATTGTTTTGGGCATGACTGGGAGTTTAATGATGTTGGCACAAGGCCTGAAATGCAATTTGCTATTTTTATTACTCTGTCAATATGGTGCATTAAGGTCCTCAATACTCTTCAACAAATGTAAAGGAAAAAAAAAAAAAAAAAGAACCCTTTTTATATCAAGCTCTGTAGAAATTAAAACAGAAATGTCTAATGTATATTCCTCAATACCACCGTCTAGATTAAAGCTTCTGAGGTAGTCTAACTTATTAATTTAAAACTATGATGAAAACCTTAACTGTAGAGAGAGATATATGGTTCTTAGGGTTGCCTCTAGGGATCCTTTCACATAGAAGCCCTTTCTTCCTTTGTGTCCACAGTATAAAGGTAAAAAGCCAAAGCAGAAGACAAGGCCTTGTTCTTACCTCATAAAACATTTTCCACTTTGCTTCTGGCTGGAGATACACAAAGTCTAGTTAACCAATAATCAGAGGTCAAATAAAAACAATGAGATAAGAATGAAAAGGGCTGAAATAATTTATTATTTTTATACCATCACCACCACTCCTGGCTTCTTATCCTCAATTATAGCACATTAAAAGTAGTAATACTCATTAAAAATTAAGATTTAGCGCAGTCATTATGCTCAAAATCACCCCAACTTTAAAGCATCACAATTTTTCCAGAAATTTCTTACTCCCCTTTTAATCTCAGAAATTACCAAATTATACCATGCAAAGTGATTTTGCAAATTGCTTGTAATTGAGGCAAATGTGTGGCTTTTGCCCAAAGTTTCCACATAATTACCCTAATTATTCACTTGGCTTTTCTATAAAATCCCAGCACAACAGTATTTTAGGTCATGTTTCTTTGAGAAAAAATGTAGTGAAAATTTGGATCTCAAATTAAGTAATATCTCAGATTTTCTTAAACTGGTGTGGTTTACCAATAATTGAAATGCATAATAGTTATGATTTATGGTTACCAAAGGAGTATTATAATTTACTTATACTGTCTGTCTGGTTATTGTTGCAAAGAATTTGAATTCTCCTCATCAAAATTCAACTAGAGTTAATCCCTTTCTATATGTTAACCCGAACACTTCACTCTTATTCACTGAAATTTCAGTGATTGCATTGTGTTTTGTTTGTGTGTGTGTTTGGTTTTCATTCCTGTTTTTAATTTCCATAACTGTCTTTGTCTTCAGAGCAGGTGTCAGTAGACTTTTAATTATAAAGGGGCCTGACAGTAAATATTTCATGCTTTGCCGTCTGTAAGTTATCTGTTGTTACTATACAACTCAATGGTTGGACCACTAAAGCAGCCACAGAAGATCCATAAAATAATGAGTGCAAATGTGTGCTAATAAAGCTTTATTTACAAAAACTGACAGCAGAACAGATTTGCCCTATAGGTCTTGATTTGCTGAAAACTGATTACACTTTTATAAACTTTAGGGCAGAGACAGGGATTTATACAACATGTTTTGCTTTGTTTTAAATCTCCATCACTTACAGAGTACACAAACTGCAGTATCTTTTGTTGGAGAATAAAGTTATCAATATATATTTATATAAATGCTCTTAATCCATGTGAAATAACTTGAATTAATGCCAGATATTACTATGGATATGGACTATGAATATAATCTGAAAAAAGTATACTATTCCACTTGATAGTAAGTAAAATTTTTCCAAATTTAAATTTGTTTTTATTGGAAAACCAGATCTTTGAGAGTGTGGTATGGATTAGAAATATACACCAATATTTGGTTCTTCTCTATTTCTGGATATCCAGAAAGCTTCTAATTTCCCACCCATCTGAAGTTAAGCATAGCTTAACTTAACTTGCCAAATTAAATATAAATATTGTCAGTGGGATAATAATAATTCCTGACATGTATTTAATATTACAAATAAAACATTAGCAAATTACAAGTATTACCTCTTTATATATCTCACACAAAAACAAATCTATATGACATTCCTGACTGAAACATAACATACTATCTGAAAACTCCATCTATCGATATTTTGGACTACGTTTATGTAGTAGCAATCGTGGTACAAAAATAATAACAACTGTGATAACGAGAATATACAGGCGTGTAGTGCTCACTACGCATGCTAGCTCTTTTCGGAGCCCTTTTTATATCTAATTATATACTCACAAAGAGCCTGTAAGGTAAACATTATTAAATCAATTTTACTGAAGAAAGAGCTGAAGCACAAATTCCTCAAAGTCACTTAATTGAGAAGTGCTGAGATCAGGTTTGAACAGAGCAGCCTCATAGCACAGCCCACAGTCTCGACCATGAAAATATCTTTGCTCTGTTGTTACAAACTTTACATCAGAACCATGGGAATTTGTAACAAAACTCCTGTGTTCATTACTATTTGAGATTAAAATGTTGAAAATTAATCTGTATGAATAATCAAAAATTTGGAAGTATAATATTGCTTATGCTGGCAATATTTTGACAAAAATAATACTGGAAATAGCTTAATTCAGCAGTAGAGGATTAGCTATATAGTATGCTTATCTCTGAGACTGAATAATATGAAAGCATTAAAATATCGTAGTAAAAGGCTACTGGTGAGGGAAAACTATTCACCATTTACTTAACTGGAGTAAACAGTTTACCAAATAATGTATTCTGTTTC
This sequence comes from Mustela erminea, assembly GCF_009829155.1. Lineage (NCBI taxonomy): Eukaryota > Metazoa > Chordata > Mammalia > Carnivora > Mustelidae > Mustela > Mustela erminea. The sequence goes on along the minus strand of NC_045628.1, from coordinate 36,246,188 downwards.
ATATATATACATATGTCTATATATATTACATTACCGGTGGTGGTGTACTGGCAAACATTTAATAATTGGCCTTCTGGGAAGAAAAAGATTTCCACAATGTAAATACTCACATCCTGGCTGATTTCAAGCTACCTGTATAAAATATCAGGGAAGCTACCAGATCCCGGAAGAGACAAACACTTAGCTCAAAGGCCAGTACAAGCTGCATCGAGCACGCCCCCCACTAAATGTTATGTGTAGGTAATTTCTGGATGGTGGGAATGTAAGTGTGTCATTTCAGGTCCTCTAAGAAGAAATTGCTGAGTTTAAAAGCACAATGGACTCAGTGAGGAGAAGTCTATGAAAGATAAAGGGAGAGGGGGCTGGAGAAGGCAAGGTGAGAGTCTCCAGACCATGAGGTAGGTCTCTACTTGTGAAAGCAGGCTGGGGATGGACAGGTTAGTTAGGAAGAGCTTCAGATCCAAGACCTCAATGTAAGTGTGGGGAAATCTCTGCTAGGAGATCCCAAGCAAAAGCTGTCCTTTGGAGGAGATCTGTGTCATATAGGGAAGCCAATCCCAGGCTCTCTCTGCTCAGCCACTGGCTGTGAGTGGCTAGAGGAAGTATGGCCTTACTTGAACGAATGAAATGGAAGATCCAAAAGGGGGCTGCAAATAGGGATATCGGTCAACTCTTAGCCTCTGTAGCGGATCTCCTGAAAGGGATCTGAGAGACTCACTTCCATGGCCTCCACAAGAGGTATGTACTTTATCTTAGTATCTTTTTATTCTTTTTGTTCACATTTCTACAACCTATTGAAGATGAAGAAATACTTTTTTTTAATTCTTAATAATTCAAGCTGTGTTTAGATTCTCTTCATTCAGGACTGATCATATATCATACATTTTGCAATCTCTCCTCAGAGTGAATCAGAGTGAAGCCTGAGTCTTCAAAGTTTATAAAGAACTTCCATGGATACTATATTAATATAATATAATAGTATAATATATTATATGTCACATATAGATATACTTATATTTCCTTGAATAATTTCATTACATGAATAATTACTACTTCAACTATTAATATTAAAAATCTGGAAATCAAAAAATATGTCTTCTAGTACCACACAGCTAATAACGATGGAGCCAATATTCAAACATAAGAAGGTCCTAGATATCTTTATTTTTCCCACATTTTTAAAAAATAATAATGACCATACTGGCTTCCAGTGGCTTTCCATACATTATTATTGTGATTCCTGTATGAATTATGAGAGGCAGCCCTGTGTAATAATTAAGAGCATGGCCTCTGGAGCCAGGCTGCATGGGTTTGAAACCTTGCTCTGTGAGTTATTAACTGTGTGACTTTAGGCTAAGTCACAAAATCTCTCTGGGCCTCTGTAGTAACCTCCTTTACATGATGATGAGGATGAGAACAGTACCTAATTCACAGGGTTGTCGTAAGCATCAAATATTTGGAAAACTTGCAAAGCATTTACTCTTGTAAAACACGTGTAAAGCTTTTTGAAAAATGCCTGTGTTGATAAAATTATCATCACAGAATAGGTTAAAAAAATCTAAGTTTAAGAAATATTAAGTAATTTTTCCACAGTGAAGGAAATGAATACCTTAATTACGGTTTTTAAAAAGAAAAGATCAGCAAACGCAATGTAGTGAAGTACAAAAAGCCAATGAGCCATGCAACCTTGGCCAAGGCACACTCCCCCCTCTGGACCTTAATTTCCTCATCTGTGCAATGGTGTGTTTATACTAGACAGTTACCAAGGTTCCTCCTAGGTCTATGGTTTTATGGCTTCTAAGAATTTAATTTGATATCATTAAACTCTAAGAAAAACCATTTCCGTTCAATGTTTTACTTCAGAGGGAAAATCTACAAAATATTTAATACATAATTCCAAAAGACCAAAATCACCAAACTTGTATTCAGTTACTATATTGGTTTTTTTTATTTATTTATTTGACAGCGATCACAAGAAGGCAGAGAGGCAGACAGAGACAGGAGGAAGCAGGCTCCCCGCTGAGCAAAGAACCCGATGTGGGGCTCGATCCCAAGACCCTGGGATCATGACCTGAGCCGAAGGCAGAGGCTTTAACCCACTGAGCCACCCAGGCGCCCCAGTTACTATATTGTTTATAATTGCCCACAGTATAAAAAAAATTAGTTTGGGTTAGTATAAAACATTTCATTTTTTAATATAATTTTTTTATTAAAATGAAGTATATGTATAGTATTTAGCACCTAAGACAAGTATGTTCAGAAATTTTCTTTTTCAGTTGAAAGTTATTAGAGTGTTGGAAATTGTAGCACCTGCAAGAAAACTTTAGGTAGGATAATTCTTGATGCAGAAGCTTTGGGAATTTTTCCCTTTGCTATATTTTCGGGGTCAGGCCAAAAGTTGTAGTTAACATACCAATACTGACAAGAGTCACAGCGATAAAAAACATTGCCATTGTTATCTTTAAAATTTGGTATTTGTGCTATAATCCACTTTGATTTTTGAATTTGAGTTTTGAATTCATAGCTTGATCACAATAAACAGGAATACCACTGAAGAAATATGAATAACATAGTTTAATAGCCTTTAACTGTGGGCCAGACACTCCATGTATTCTATCACTAAAATCCCCAGAGGAGGGCACCTGGGTGGCTCAGGGGGTTAAGCGTCTGCCTTCAGCTCAGGTTATGATCTCAGAGTCCTGGGACTGGTCCCCATACAGCTCCCCATTCAGTGATCTGCTTCTTCCTTTACCCCTCCTGCCTGCCCCCCATCCAACCCCCTGACCCTGCTCATTCTCTCTCTCACAGACATAAAGAAATTTTTTTTTTTAAATAAAATAAAATCCCACAGAGGATCTCAGCGATAAATTTTGTCGTTATCTCCATTACCCAGAGGAGGATGTCAATGAATCTCAGAGGCCATATTAAGAGCTACTATTTATTTATAACTTCTCTCCATGCTGTGAAACAGTGTGTGGTAAATAACAGCAGGTCCTTTCAGGGACACCCTGTCTGGTCTGAGATAGGCAAGCCAGACTTAGATCAGCATTTCTTCGTGGGGGACCTTTTCTTCAGCCAGAACCCACTCAAATGGAAAGGACATTCCAGAGAATATTTCTTGTTTTTCTATACCCATAACCCCACCCAACAGCATTCCATGAAGAACACACTAGCTCCTCACTCTTTGGATGGAGTAACTCCCAAAAGCCTATTCAAGCAGGCTAAACCACATTTAATAGTACTGTCTAAATAATGCACGCTTAACTGGGTGCCTTCCTTTCTCTGTGTCACTTCACTTACACTCTACTAGGGTTTCCTGCAATTATACCCGATAAATTTCTTGTGCTAGAACCCTCGTCTAAAACTGTGCTTCTTGTGGAACCCCAAATGAGACATGAGAAGTAGAAATAAAGCTTAAAGAAGTTAAATAACTAAAGGAAAAAAAAAAAGTTAAATGGTTGTATTCAGTTTGGCATACGTGTTAGAAGTCAAACTGGCCATATCTTTCCTGTAGCTTGCTGAATCTAAGCTGATAAACATTATCCTACCTGCTCCCTACCCACTACATTAAGTAAATGTACTAAGGCCCTATAAATAGAATAACTAAATCACCATTACAAGGTAAAAACCATTCATAATACAGCCTAGATACATTGTGCTAACTTCAAAACAAAGGGAAACATTTAACAGTCCATAAAGTCAGTATTCCTTTATTGACTCTGGTTGAGATTATTAATTCCAATTAGTTAATGATCAGTATTCATTATCAAATGTACCTTGTATTCTCTGTTGCTGATAAAATCTCAGTCAACAAAGATATTTTGTTAAATATCATAGAAGATGGCTATATCTTTTCTTATCAAAAGTTATTATGTCACTGATGAAATAAAAAAAATAGGATCCATTTTCTTTAAAATGTCATCTCTTTGAAGCCAAAGAGCATGAGTACCAAAGGAAATGTTAGACCAGAGGATAATGCAGTACTCTTGAGATCACTTTTCAGTATTTTCATTAAGATCAAGCTGAGAATTCTGGAGAAGCATTCTTCTCTTCCTTCCTTGTCAATTCACTGAGTGTCTCAAAAATAAAACCCACTTATTCTTGAATATGTGATCACATGGTCACTTTCTACCATAGGTAACTCTGGAAAAAAATTGAAAGATAATGTAGAACTGGGTGCCTGCGTGGCTCAGTGGGTTAAGCCTCTGTCTTTGGCTCAGGTCATGATCCCAGGGTCCTGGAATCGAGCCCCACATCGGGCTCTCTGCTCAGAAGGGAGCCCGCTTCCCCCTTTCTCTCTGCCTGCCTCTCTGCCTACTTGTGATCTCTGTCAAATAAATAAGTAAAATCTTTTTTAAAAATGCAGAACTTATTGAGTAAACACAAAATTTGGAATTTTTTTTTAAGATTTTATTTTTTATTTGACAGATATCACAAGTAGGCAGAGAGGCTGGTAGAGAGAGAGAGAGAGAGGGAGAAAGCAGGCTCCCCACGGAGCAGAGAGCCCGATGTGGGGCTCGATCCCAGGACTCTGGGATCATGACCTGAGCCAAAGGCAGAGTCTTTAACCCAATGAGCCACCCAGGCACCCCTAGAATTTTAATTTCTAAACGTACAAGCCATTCCCTTGAGCTACATTGTGTTATTTAAATTAGACACACTGATCTCCAAATGGGTTTTATTTCAAAGTACCTGGTTTGACTTATATTATTTCTGCTTTTTTCCTTGACAATTTTACAAAATTACACTGAAATTTCAAACAGTGAAAACATTAAAGAAAGTTGTGAACAAATGCATTCTATATGTTTAGATTTGTTCGAATGACTGCTGATGGTGAAGATTCTCCAAAAGTTACATTGAAAAATGCTTGCCAGCGCCCCCGCCTTTTTTTTTTTTTTCTTTAAATACTTTATTTGACAGAGAACTAGAGAGAAAATAAGCAGGGGATGGGAACAGGGAGATGTAGACTCCCTGCTCAGCAGGGAGATCTACCCAGGGCTCAATTCCAGATGTAGGGATCATTACCTGAGCCAAAGGCAGACACCTGACTAGACGTCCAAGTACCACTACTGTTGTTTTCACACTTTACATGTTCAATTCTTTCCCTTTCAGCTCCTCTCTTCTCTCTTGTAAATATGCTTTAAAAACAGTAATAGCAAACACATGTAGTACTTACTGTATTCAAGGCACATACTAAGGCATTTTATTAGCTGATTTAGTTATCATCTCTTGTTTGGCAAAAATTATCTCTGCAGTAATATAATTATTTTATACAGGAGAAAACCAATGTAAAAAGGTGAGAAATAAAAAACAGTCTCTGACAGCCAGCAATCCTTAGGATACTATTTTCCAGACACTATGTAGCTAGGAGCCGACCCAGAATTTCAAGTGGAAATTGAAGGAGGTAACTTAACAGTAAGCATTACTTCCTGAAAGTCAGGTCATCAGATCAGAGATTGGAAAATTATGTCTATGAAGCCACCCAAGAAAGAAACTACATAATATCCTCACTGATATATGATACTAAATATAAACAAGTGTTAAGCAACAAAAACTTTCCAAATTCATGATCATTGATGACTATTCTGATTTGGATTAATATTTAACATTTCTTTTTTAAAAGCAAAATACCTTCATTTGTGTGATCTATTACTGTCATGAGCTTCATTTTTACATATATAGAATGATTATGGTTCCAAATAGAATTTTAAAATGCTGTAGAGGGTTTGAATTATATTTTCCAAAATAATCTTAGTGTGATAAAGAGTTGTATCACAAGTCATATTGATATCTATATAATATTTCTAACTATCATAATACAATGCAAGAATGTTAATATAAAAATTTATTAAAAGTTATATTAGAGATAATAAGAAATCTGGACCTTTGAAACTCATTTTTACAGATGTAATTGGGATACAATAAACTGCACTTATTTATACTCAACAATTTGATAAATTTTCACGTAGGTATATACCCATGAAGCATATATGTATATACATCTGTATACAGCCATGAAATCAATATCACATTCAGAATTATGAAATCATAGATCACACCTCTTTGGATTCCACCCATCCCCAAACTTTCCTCAAATGTCACAGAAACATTGAGCTGCTTGTCTTCACAGCGGGGAAGTTTTCATTTTCTAGAAGTGCATACAAATGGAATCATATACTTTGTATACTATTGTTTTAAATAGATTCATTTACTCTGAATAATTTTTTAGGATTAAACCATAATTAGTAGAGATTAATGCTGCAGTATGTATCAATGGTATAGTTCTCTTTACCGTTGAGTAAAATTCTATTGTTGGGATATGCTATAATTTGTCTATACTTCCACCATTTGGACATTTTTGTTATGTTGGTTAATAAAAATAAGGCTGCTATGAATTTTTGCCTCCACTCTTTGTGTACATATATGCTTTCATTTCATTTGGATAAATACCTAAGAGTAGAATGAAGAGGCTACATGGTGACCACATGGTCAACTTCATAAGAAAATGCCAAGCTGTTTTACAAATCGGATGTGCAATTTTATATTTCCACCAGCTTAGTTTAGATTTCCACTTCAAAGTTTAGATTTTCACTTCAAAATTTTGATGCTCATTTCCATTTCTGCACAATATATATGCTTATATGCTATAGGTATATCATCTTTGGGGAAGTGTCTATTCAACTATTTTGTCCTTTTTTTTTTTTTTACAGTAGTTAGTCTGCCTCCTTAATATTGATCTGTAGAATTTTTAAATATATTTTAAATACAAATACTATGTTAGTAATTTTTTAAAATATTCTCTACCAGTCCATGGCATCCCCCATCCCCATTCATTAGCAGTTTCTTTTATTTTTTTCTTTTTAAGATTTTACTTATTTGTCCGGGAGAGAGCACACGTGTGCACACGTGAGAGTGAGAGCACAAGCAAGAGGAGCAGAGGGCAGAGGGTGAAGCAGGCTCCCTGCTGAGAAAGGAGTCCCAGTGTGGGACTTGATCCCAGGACCCTGGGACAGTGACCTGAGCTGAAAGCAGAGGATTCAATGACTGATCCACCCAGGTGTCCCAAGAGTATCTTTTGAAGAACAAAATGTTTTAATTTAGATGAAGTCTAGTATATTGATTTTTTTAATAGTTTAGGATATTTGTGTTGCATTTGGAAAATCCTTGAAAAACAAAAGACCACTCAAATATTCTCTAGTTTAATTCCAGAAACATTATAGGTTTTACACTTTACCTTTAGAACTAAAAATCTGTTTTGTGTCATTTTTTCATGACACAATGTATGTAAAGAGTAGGCAGTAAAAGTTGATATGGCTACCCAACTGTTCCAGTACTATTTGTTAAGTTTATTCCCTCTTATGTATGTTTGTCTATTTATAGACTTTGTTATATTCCAATGATTGACCTATCTTTATGCCAATAATGTAGTTTTATAATACATGTTGAAATGATCGCTATTTTTTCAGTTGTTTTAGCTGTTATAGGTTCTTTGCACTTTTACATACATTTTAAAAGTAGCTTATCATTTTTCTTAAGATGTATTTAGTTATTATAGAGAGAGCAGGGGGAGGGGAAGAAAGAGAGAAAGAATCCCAAGCAGGCTCCCCACAGCACCACCCTAGGCTTGATCTCATGACCCTGAGACCATGATGTGAACCAAAATCAAGAGGCAGATGCTTAACCAACTGAACCACCCAGGCACCCCAAATAGTATCAATTTCTACAAACAAAACAAAATACCAAAACTTTCTTAGATTTTGATTTTGTGTAGAATCTACAGATAAATTTGAAGAAACCTATTATCTTAGGTACACTGAATCACTGATTAGTAAATAGATCTCTTAATTTACTTTGATTTTTTTGATTTTTAACTTCTCTTAGCACTGCATTTCAAAGGTCACTATAAACGTCTTATACAACTTTGTCTAATTTATCTTCAAATATTTCATATTTTGATGCTATTTTAATTATCATTTTTGGTTGTTGCTAGTATATACAAATACTTTTTTTTCTCTCTTGGTTTATTGATCATGGATCCAGCGTTCTTGCTATAGTCACTGGTAAGTTCTAGTATCTTTCTCGCAGATCCTATATAGAAAATACACATTTTCTGTGAATAAAAACTAATTTCTTGTTATACAATATGGACACTTCATTTTCTCTCCTTATTGCACTAGTCAGCATATTTAGTATAGTGGTGATGGAAGTATGGAGAGCAGATATCCTTGCTTTGTTCCTGATATTTGGAAAAAGATCATCCCAACTTACTGATGATGCCCTTTATCTGAACAGGAAATGCAGATTTTTATAAAATTTGTGGGGATTTTTATAAAAAATTAAGAATGGGTATAAGATTTTGTCAGGTATATGTATAACACCTACCTATTTAGATCATTTCTTTAAAGCCTCATAAAATGATGGTTTACACTGATTGATTTTTAATTTTTTTTTAATTTTTAAATATTAACCCAAACTTACACCTAGGATAGCTAGGATAAATCTCATTTGCTCATGATGTGATTCCCTCTTATATATTATTAGTTTTGATTTGCACAAACTTTAATAATTTTTTATAAATAAATATATTATTTATTATTTATGTTGATGCACATGTGGGATATTTGAATTTCATTTTTTTTCACTGAAATGTCTTTGGCTCTGTTATTTGCATGATACTGGTCTCACAATATTCCATAACTTTTCAATGTTTTTAAAGAGTTTGTAAAAAAAAACAAACAAACAAACAAAAAACTTGCATTTACCCCTACATGCATTTGTGCTATTTTTCATATATTTTACTTCAAATATATTATAAATACAAATCTATATTACTTTATTTTCCTTAAACAGTTAATTTAAAAGTAGGTGAAGAATCTTTTACATATGTCTTCTGATGCTTTTATTTTTGAGTATTTTTTGATTTCCATCTAATGTTTCCTTTCCGTAAGAAATAATTAAACACTTACTGTAAATCAGAGATGCTAGAGATGAACAGATTCAGTTTTTCCATCTCTACAAAAAGTCTTTAGCTCACCTTTGTGACTGACAGATTCTTCCTGAATATAGAATTTTAAATTGCATGTTGTTTTTTCATTGTTATTTTTGGGTTTTAGTTTTTCTCACTTGAGCACTTTAAAAATATTGCTCCACTACCTTGTAGCTTGAACTTTTATAAGCTGTAAGAAGTCTGCTGTCATTGTTATCTTTCATCTCTATTTAACTTCTTCTCTCTGGATGCTTTTAGAATTTTCTCTGTATCTTTGATTTTAATCCTTAGTACAGTTTTCTTCATTTTATTAATGCTTAAAATTTATTAAGCATCTCTGATCTATGAGTTTATTGTTTTCAACAAATGTGGAAAAATTTCAGCCTTTTTAAAGTATCTTTTCTGTTCCTTCATCTTCTTGAATTCCAATTATATATTAAAATATATATGTATAAAAATGTGTGTGTGTGTGTGTGTGTGTGTGTGTGTGTATCTTTCTCTTCTTTATTCCACTCCCTGAAGACAACCCACAGTTTACTGATGCTCTTTTCACATTTTTTTTTTTCAGTGTTTTCCCTTCTGTTTAATTTTGGAGTATTTCTGTTGCTATTTCTTCAAGTTAAATAATATTTTTTTTGCAGTAAATAAATTTTGTTACTACCACACAATGTATTTTTCATTTGAGCCACCATGCAAGTTGAATTTAGTCTAGTTTTGTATTTTTTTTTCCACATTTTCCATGTCCTCTCCTTCCATGCTCAGTCTTCGTGGGAATGTATGGAATATACATGAACTGTTTTTGCATCTGAGGCTATTCCTTCTATACTGTTTTTGTTTGTTTGTTTGTTTGTTTGTTTTTGTTCTGTTTCAATTGATATATTTTCTCCCTATCGTGAGTTCCATTTTCCTGCTTTTATGCATGCCTGATAATTTGTACAAGGAACCCAGACTGAGTCTTACCTTGATCAGTGCTGGATATTTTTGTATTGTTATAAATATTCTCTTCTTGGATGTAATTTTTTTGGAAAAAGATTGATGTTTAGAACAATAGTTCCTCAACTGGAGACAATTTTCCCCCCAGGGACATCAGTCAATTTCTAAAGACATTTCTGATTATCATAGTCAGGAGAAGCTGCTTACTACTGGAATCTAGTTGGGTAGAGGCTAGAGATACCGTTTACCATCTGACAAATCACAAGTCAGCTGCACCTTGAAGAATTACCTGGCTCAAAATGTCGAGAGAAACATTATAGAAAAACCGTATTTGAGAAGCTTACTTTTAAAACTTCTTTATACAGGATCAGAACAACCACAATAATGAGACAATGCCCCTAAAAGAACTCTACCTGATTTCTCAACAACACTGGCATTTTCAATTATGGCTGATGGGGAATACACATCATTCCGGGTCCCGTGTGAGCTTTAATGATTGTTCCTCAGTTCCATTCAAATGGCCTTTTTCATCAGCTTCACATAGTTTCCTCACAGCAATGGTCTAAGAGTATTTATCTGAAGATTCAAAAGGGACCCTCTTCAGATCTCCTGACCCCTCTGTCTATGCAGTTCTCTCGGTTATTTTTTCTTGTAAACTGTTACCTCCTTGCCATCAAGGTCCCCCAGCTCTAGTTTCTCTACTCAGGAAGAGCATCATGTTCCATTTGCCTTCCCATTCCTTAGCTGTGGATGGGAAACTCCTCCAGGCAGTAATTTGGGACAATTTGGGCTCACACCGTTCACTTTCCCAGAGATCCCTATTTTGCACTCTCAGTTTTCCTATACCTGAAGAACAGAGTTTTATATATTTTGTCAGATTTTTTTTCAGTTGTGTAAGCAGGAGGGCTAAATTTGATTCCTGTCTTAATCACAAGTCTTTCATATTTGATTTTTAGCACAGTATTCAAATTGGAACAATAAGTGTATACTTTCTTAGTGACACAGGACTGAATCCATAATTTTAATAAAGTTTGATGTTGAGGGATGCCTGGGTGGCTCAGTTGGTTAAGCTGCTGCCTTCGGTTCAGGTCATGATCCCAGGATCCTGGGATCGAGTCCCCCATCGGGCTTCTTGTCAAGCAGGGAGCCTGCTTCTCTCTCTCTGCCTCTGCCTACCACTTTGCCTGCTTGTGCTCTTTCTCTCTGACAAATAAATAAATAAAATCTTTAAAAAAAAATGGAGAACTCTTCTTTTAAAAAAAAAAGTTTGATGTTGATGATACATATTTTAGAAGATGTGTTTTTTATACATAATTACATTAGTCACAAAATGTTTTCCATATAATTATTTTGTTGATATATCTCTGGCATGCAGAATTTTAACAGACTTTTTGTCTCCAATGGCATTTGGATTATATATACATAAGTGATCAGTCTGAAATATACACACAGGAAAGCCAAAGTTGGCTGTTTTATTTAAAATATATCCTTGTTTCTTCTAGGTCAAAACTCATATATTTACCAATTTTTTAAAAATAACACATAAGCAAAACATCGGCCTTCTTTTGAGCTATAATTTTATACAGGTGTAAAGTGTATTGCTGGTTATGAGGTGATAGGAACAGATAAATATGGAAGCAGCAGTTGTGAGTGAGAATTCCTACTCCTATTCAAAATCTTGGACAACTGATTTGTTAGCTACAGTTGGGGGATATAGAGGACACTAGAGATGCCATCAGCCTCTAGAAATGTTGGAACAAGTACACGACTATGACAAAAGTGTATAAAAACTTTTATACTTTTACTTAAACTTTTAAGTATATGAATGAATATAAACAGTACTCCGTGACTGTAGGTCTCTGTTTTCTTATCTTTAAATACAGATGATACTGTTAATAGAAAATATTTAGTGTGCACTTACTTTGTGAAAGGCCCATTGTATGTATTGCTTGGTATGTACAAGGTTTCTGCATAGTAGCTGCTATGATTATTTTCATTTCACAGGTGTAAAAACAGGCACCCAGGAATAATCTTAATTCCAGGAAGAACGAGTAACAAACCGCTTTTAGTGCCAGGGTCAAGACGACGTATTCTAATTCCTACTTAATACTCTTTTCAAATAGAAGTAGTAAGAACAAACATTGTATGCTTCTGTCTCCCTTTACCAGTGGGGTATCCTCAATAGGCTTAAAAAAAGAATATATAGTTCAACAAGCAAACAAATTCCACCAATTTATACAGCAATAAGAGAGTTTAATGGGTATAGACTGGGGACAAGAGAACTAGTTTTGAATCAGAATTACTGGATATGAGTCTTTGTTATGCTGCTAATTATTCACCAAATATTCATTAAGAACTCAATTCTATCATGACTTCTGACAAAAAAATACAGAACAGTGAATTTTTTGGATATAAATATCTGTAATTATATAAACATAGATATTTTAAAAATTACATCTCTATCTATATCTGTGTGTACCTAGCTATACCTATCTATCTGCCTATTTACAGCTACAGATAAACACATATATCTTAGTTATATGTCAGTAACTTGGATGCCAGGTTAGTTCAAAGTGCTTATTAATCTCCTACCTTAATTCAGTTTAACTGAGAAAATATACTGACCCTTATGAATTAGCATATTGTCTTCTTCAGATAACTAATGGTAGGTCATTCGATTTAACTTAAGAGGACTGATTTTGTATCATAACATCAATCATGTGAAACTTAGCCAAAATCATCCTCTTTGTATTTTTCATGGAAAATAGCTCCAGAAATTGTCCCACACCCTTTAACTAAAATTTACTCTGAAAGAAGTAGAATGAATCCTATAGAAAGTAGGACTCTAGAAGTGTAGCTATCTCTTTTTTTTTTTTTTTGTCAGAGAGAGAGGAGCGAGAGTGAGCACAGGCAGACAGAGAGGCAGGCAGAGGCAGAGGGAGAAGCAGGCTCCCTGCCCAGCAAGGAGCCCAATGTGGGACTTGATCCCAGGATGCTGGGATCATGGCCTGAGCTGAAGGCAGCTGCTTAACCAACTGAGCCACCCAGGTGTCCCGAAATGTAGCTATCTCTTAATTAAAACATCAACTACAAGTCTACAACACAACTCAAAATATGAAAAACAACTTTTTTAGTACTATTTCTAGAATGACTTTATCTGTGTTTTGGGAAAATATATTTGAAAATAAGGAAAAACTTACCTGAAGATGCAGTATTTTTTTCTCACAGGTATAACACGATATACATTACAATATCCTGATATATTCTAAAGTCACTTTAGAGTGGGACATATGAATACTCTCACATACGGGGTCACCGCAAGCTGAATATATTTTCTAAATCTGTTAGCTATCATGTCAGCAATTCTTAGAAAACAGATCCAAAACAGCAGATGGCTGAGAATTTAGAGTCCCTGTACTTAAACTAGTAGTAAAGATGTCAATACTCATCTACGGACCCAACTGAATCTCTGAATTCCTCAACAGAATGTTTCTATATATTGCTTAATTATTTTCCAGACTTGCAGGTTCAAGGTAATCTGACTCTTAACTACTTCATATTAATCTGTCATGGCATATAGCTTATAGGATTTTTTTGTGTGTGTGGACTGACTTACAAAGAAATATTTTTATTAACAGAGTTAAATCTTTTTTCATGTGTCTGATTTTCTGGAAGAAATAAAAACACATATAACTGCACCTAAATCAGTAAAGAATTATAATTTTAGATAAAATTTATCTGAACAGTAATCATATTCAGTTGACAGAATCAGATTTGACCTCCAACTGAGAAGTGAAAGGTTACATTATAATCTATATCTATCAATACTCACCCCTATCCTTTACGATTTCAGTTGTATTTAATATTGTTTTAAATAGAGTTATCAATAAATTCTGAAATTAGATTTTGGTGAAAAAGAACTTCAACCACATTTGTAATGTGCATTTATGGAATATTTATCAATATACTATGATAGATTTGGTTTTCATGTTAAGGAAAAAACTAGATTCATTCATGAATCTTTCCATTAGAATGATATTAATAAAGATTGATTAATATACATTACAAAAACATTGTTTAGTCTTAGGAATAAGTTTGAGAATGGCAGATGGATTGTTTATTTTTTATTTAACAAAGAAGAAAAATGTAAGAGAGTTATAAGCACATTTAAAATGTATTATATATTTCTGAATATATGCAAGGTTGAATGGTTCTTATAAATAAGGACATCTGAAAAGTATCATCTGGTCCTCACTCTCAACAAATATTTATGAATGACCCTCAAAGGATAGGTCACTAAGCTATGGGATTTAAAAATATACTGTAGATTGGGTTCTTCTACTTGAGATAAATAAGTACATGTGTACATACACACCTGGTCTCAATAATTATAATTAAAGTCCTTATTACTGATGCAATATTTATCAAAGTCAACAATATTAAGTGACTTAGACTTCTGGAAAGTTTTACAGAATTGAACATTACAATCTGTCAAAAGTTTGAAAAGTATCACACTTCTATGGTCTTAAACAAATTGATGTAAGACACAGTAAACAGTTTTCCAGTAATTAAGTAATTAATTACTTAATTAATTAAATACAGGATTTTGCTTTCTGAATTCCCTATGCAATAATTGGATGACACCTATATGAGAACACTGTTTGAGATCACCACTCCTATATCATGACAAATCCACAGAGCAATATCGCCTTGAGTTGGATACCCCTTGTAATTTACAAATGAAGAAAGAGAGTTGCAGTAAATGAATCAACCAGCCTTAGTCACATAGTGACAGAATAAAGGATTTCTTCTAGCTTTTCTGATTTCAAAGTTCACTCTTTCCTCTGTATTTCTTTACATTGTCAGAAGTAAGCATCTATTTGCATTGTGTTGTCAAAATAATTCTATAGAAAAAATACTTTACAAAAGTGTCAGCATGTTGGGAAAATAGAAAAACAAGGAAAACAATATCTAGAATAAAGTAAAAAAATTATGCAATAAGGCAGCATGATTTTAAAATATTAAATTATATTAATCATTCTGATTTTGTATTGTGGGCAAGCACCTTCTCAAGTTTGTATCTAGGCTCTGTATCACCTTTTATGACATATGCATGTATTTGCATTATAAATATAGGACTAGTATATAGTATATAGTATAGTATAGGTGACAGAGCTCAGCCAACATAAAGACGAGATTTTTAACCACCAGAGATATACAAATAATTGAAGTGGCTGCCTCAAAGTTCAGTGAACCACTTGCCATTAGAACAGCCTAAAATTAAGCTAGATCGCAAAGACAGACTCTACCAGTTAATATGTATTTTTCGAACAGTTGATAAAAAATAAATAATAAAAATAACAAAATGAGTGGGAGCTATGGAGTCTACCAACATCAAGAGAATTTCAGTTATCTAACTGAGAATAAAAAGTAATTTTAAGACCTTAATTATGACCTGGATATCAAATTGTAATATCATTAATGTTCCAGTCATCAATTACAAATGTGTGGAATCTGTTTCTCCATACCAAGCAATTCTCCAACACCGGCTGGGTGCCTATACTATGTACCCAGAGATAGCATCCAATTCCATATGTTAAAGGCTAAGTCCCACAAAACCATTCCTCTCCACTCTACTTTAGAAGTCAGTTTCAAGTGCAGGTTGTCACCTGTGCCTCTGACCAACCTGCTATAGATCACAGTTTCCAATGACTCCTCCTCATGCTTGACTGATATGCTAGAGCCACTCACAGAACTCAACAATTTGCCTACTATATCATGGGTTTAGTATAAAAGGATACAACATGGAACAGCCAGCTAGAAAAAATCCATAGGACAAGGCACAGGGAAAAGGAAGGTCATGGGGAAATGTTCTCTCAAAGAGAAATGGGCTTGAGACTTAGGTTCTATCAATTTTGACCTGTGTAACCTGAATGCATTTTATTTCTAAGAGACTCAGCTACTGATCTAAAAAAACAAGATGAAAAATAGTAACTATCTCTTAAATTTGCGTGAAGATTAACTGTAATACTGGAAGGCACATTTAGGTGGAATAAACAATAAATGTGAAAGGTATTATTTGAATTTTGTCAAACTAATTAAATTAGGCACGATATAAAATTGAACTACATAGAACTGGCGGGCTGGTCATGTCCACAGAAGCTGACCATCTCTATAGTGACAAAATGCTTTGATTGAGGGCAACTGTCACAAATGATTGGGACACTAAGTATTACAACGGTGAAAAGGATCTTAAAAAGTAACTTTCTTTTTGTATTACTGAGGAAAATTCTTCAAACAGCTAAGATAACTTTTAGTAAGGTCACTGGCTGAGTAAACTGGAGCAAAATATACCGAGTCCAGAACGTCCTTCCTTGGGTACGTGCTTGTCAGATAACCTAAGTCAGCCTCTCATATAGTGACGATGATTGCATTGATCAGTGTTTACCTCACCCTAACAAGTTCACAGTTTATTAAAAAGACCTATACATACAAAATAACTTCTCAAGAATACAGGATAAACTCTCAAACAATTTTTAATAGGAGCAGAACATTAGTATAAAGAGCACATGTTCTGTTTGATCTCTTTCATTCTCCTTTTACTGGCCCCTTCCCAGTTGCACTCAATTGAATGGCGGAATATCCAGGTGTTTTGCTTCCTCGACTTTCAGTGATCTGTATAAAAATATGCTAGCTCTAAACAAATAAGGAAGCATTTTACCAGCTTAGTAATTTGAAAAAATGACTATTTTGAGGCACATTTATAATCATCTTTTAAAAATACAACAATATTAAAAACTAATGACTAGGTAACATGGTTTATATGAATCAAGATTTTTATTGGGTTCAACAGAATACACTGATTCTTCTCTTGGCATGTATTTAGTAAAACTTTAATCCCACAATATATTAACTCTCCTTTCATCAAACGGCTTAATAATAATGTGCTTAAAATATAAATTACCAAAAGACCTTCTCTTTGAAAAGGAGAGAAAAGGTAAGGAAACACTTTGATACTGTGGGTTTGTTTAAGTTACCTGGTATTTTGCAGGCTTGATATAATTTAGAAAAATTCCTAATGCTTTCTGGAACAGCAATACTTGACTATAAACTGTTTCTTAAAAATCTATTCTCAAGAGAACTTCCAAAATATTCTGTGACCCTTCTTAAAATGCAGATTCATGGACTCAATGACATAGCACCTGAGTTGGAATCCCCAAGCATGCATTCTTAACAAGTTCCTGTGGTTTTTCTTAAGCATTTTTAAGTTGAAGAACTCCTGGTATTCTGACCCTTTACAAGCTCAAGTTCTCCAAAACATAACGTTCTGTTCCAAAAAGCCTTGAAATGGAGTACAATATATAATATTCTCATTTAAGAATGTTCACATTAGCTGGACATACATCCTCAAATTTTCTGGCTAATGGCATTAAAGTAACTTTTCTGTGACTGTATGGAAATTATTTTAAGTATACAATTTTCAGAGGTATACATTCAAACTGATCTTTGGCTGTGTCAGTAAATACCAGCTCCTCGAGTGAACAACCATTTTCTATTTTAGACTGGATTCTACCACTAAAGGCCAATAAATAAAACTTACTGATTTTATTGTATCTCTGACATACATTAATTTATATTCTCAGGTTTTAATTTTATAAACTGTACATAGAATTTATTATATGCCAGGCACTGTTCAGTGAACTATCCACATATCATATCAGGTAATCTTTATTGCAATCCTAAAAGTTAGGTGTTATTACCTCTTTCTTTACAGGTGAGGAAACCAAGACAAGGAGAGGCCATATTATGTACCCAGGACCCTGCAGTAGCCTAAAGTGATGAAACCGGAATTCAAACCCAGGCAGTCCGCCCCAGAGTCTATACTTTTAGCTCACACTCTGCTGCCTCTGACATGAGATTGATAAATTTCTTTGAGGTCAAAAGTTGGAAGCTTTGATTTTATTGGGCTTTTTGCCTAATTCTTTCCAAGGTAAGTGAGAGACAGGCCAATTTAAAAAAAAGTCTGTTTGAACAGTCTTATTAGAAACCAGTCCTTTGGACAAGCTTCTCTAACATAATGTCTTATTTTATTTTGTAGGATTTGCAATTAAAAATTATTTCATCAAAAATTAATATTCCAACTTAGTACAATGAAGCTTTCCTCTTGTAAAATCAGTCACTAAACAAAAAGGAATTGCATGGGGTTTTGCTGTGTGTTTGACTTTACTATTTCTATTACAGAAGCTCTTCATCACCATGGACTTGAATGTTAAGAAAAAAAAATTAATATGGTTTATAGCAGTAATCCTCTTAAATGCTTGAGACTTTGCCAGCTTTCAACTAACAAGCCAGGTTATTAACGGCTGCGGTCCTACAACACTCAGGGATTATTGTCTAGGTCTGCTGACGAGGCATTGCTAGTGACCAGTTTGTAAAATGCAATCTGTTATTTTATTTCACAACCTGATCAATGATTAAAACTGCTTGAAGTACAAAAACCTGCCTTCCCAACCAGCTGATGATTTTTGCAATACATAGAATTGAATGGCTCTTTTTATGTGTGATTAAAGGTTCTGATTATTACCTGTGTAAGTTATCTGGCAGCTTTTTTTTTTGACTCTTGGTTTGATCAAGTAAACTTGAAAAGAACATCAAGATTTAAAAAAAAAAATTAACATTACCTTTAACTAAAAAAATGACAGCTCTGTCAGGAGACTGTCTCCCCTCACCTGATTCTTAATATGGAATTTCTGACAAGTATACAGATTTGCCTTAATTATTTATTCATTTCATTGAAACCATCTTCATCTGCTTTAAATTTCTAATAAGTCTATTTAAATAAAGAGAATCCTATTTGAATGTTGATTTTATACTTTAAAAATCATGAAGGTGTCTGTATTTATACAGAAGTGGTATGATGCAATGGTAATGGTTCTATCGGTAAATGGCCAAAGTAAAAATGCTAATTACATTAATGACATGATAACACTTCAAACCAAATTAGTATAAAATAGCTACAGATATCAGTATATTAAACAACAATAAAATACCATTACTGTTGCTAGAAAATGTGGAAGATGTAATCTGAAAACAGAAAAAGGAAAAAAAAATCTATTTCTACATATTTTTCATTAAGTTGGGTCAAATACAGCCAATTCCTTCAACATAGTAAATAGGGCAATTGTCTTGTTCCTTGTATTCAGGGCCTGGCTTCATATTTTGACATCCTTTTATTTGTTTTGTTTAGTCTGACTGAGTTGATTTTACTATTTCATTAAAATCCCAGTACCTCTAGGTCTGATCTAAAGAACAGCCTACCTCCCCACCCCACCCTCCATGGGCAACTAGATTATGTCTTTGGAGATCAGCACCCCGTAATTATCAAGATTCAAGCTGAATTTCCCTACTGTCCCTTATGCCTGGCAAAACCCACTCCATTCTTTCTGCTAAAGTATGTTTTGTTTTGTTTATTTTTAAGATAGACAGGGGAAGGAGTGCACATGTATGCATTGGGGGCAGGAGGAATAGGGGAGCAGAAGAGAGAATCTTAAGCAGATTTTGCAGCCCAGGGCAAAGCCACAAGCAGGGCTGGATCTCACCACCCTGAGATCATGACCTGAGCGGAAATCAAGACTCGACACTTAACCCACTGAGCTACCCAGGCACCCCAGACTGAAGTATCTTCGTTGAAGGTATGAAGTATTTGCATTTAAACACAGTGTAACCTATCTGAAATGCAGTGGAGAGAGACTCTGGGTATGGTGGACATTTTATTTCCAGGTTAGTTCTAAATATATTTTTTCTTTCTTTCTTTTTTTTTTTTTAAATAACAATGGGACAGAGGCAGGTAGGATGCTTTTTTCCCCTCCCACACAAAGAGACAGAAGCAGGTAAACACTTAGACTACCCTTATATGTGGAGAATAAAAGTCAAGTCAAAATGTTTCCAAAAGGCTAGGAAGTTACTCCTACCTAGATTTTCACTCATAAGTTTTTGTGAAAATAATGATATCCTACAAGAGCCTTCTATGTAACTCCAAATTCCACTTTGATGAGAAAGCTGATAGAGGACTCCCCACCTTGTTGAATTGTTTAGATTTCTGGAAATGGAATTAAAAATTTGAAATAATTTTCCTTCAGAATTTTAAGGTATCATGTGTTCCAAAATTTTTAGATGCTAATGAGCAACCCAATGTCATTCTATGTATTAAAATAAATAAATAAATAAAGCTTTGCCCATCTCAAAGCTCTTATGAACTCATCACTAAACATGGTATTCAGATATTACAAGATAGTATGTCCTAGTGTATTGTCCTCAAGTGATTTTGAGGGGAACTCACTGAGCCCTTGCACTCTGCAAATCCTGACAGAACTTTTTTTTTAAGTATTAAATCTCAAGGGTCTAGGTAATGATAGCTCTCAGTAAGTATTCATTTTTGCCCCTACTACAATTTATTTCACCCCATGTAGTGCTTAAATTATAATCATACAGAAGAAACTCTAACTACTGATCCAGGGCAATAAGTTTACATTTTTTATCCCTTTTAATATGCAAATCTCCCTAAGAAAGTTTTTATCAATAATTTATATGACAGTGTGAGAAAGTTTCAAGTATGTCTTAAGAAATTTTATGTAGGGAGATAATAAGAATTCAGAACTAAATTGAAGTGAGAAGTTTCTACAAAAAAGGGAAGAATTAAAGAAAAAAAAATTAAAGGCAGTCTCCAGACTTGTGAAGTCAGATGTATTATCTTTTACCATTTGGTCAGAGTTAAGAACTTGGCTTCCTACAATCTCCATGATATGTTTCAATTGGTAAATATAGAGTAATTTGTTACAGATAGAGCCACTGACCCAAACTGATGCTTTATAGATTCATTTATGAATTCAGATAACTTTTTTCTTTCTTCGTATTCAAAAAAAGTTTAAATCTACATATAAAGTTTCAAGTGTTTGGGCCAAGCATATCTCCCCAGCGGTTTGGGACCTTTGTAGTGATGGGTTAAAAATGAAGGAGTGGAATCTGAATCCTCATTTGCCAAAGACTGGTATCTTCCAAGTCTACGCAAATGTACATAGCATGTGTGAAGAGGAAACACAGCACAAGAATGTATTCATGTATTAGTTACATGGATAATTTGAGAATATAGGATGCCAGCGAATTTTTGTAGAATACAGAAAATACATTCTTTCGTATCCTATAATTAATTATAACTATATAGAGAGACAGATGTATAAAAACATATTATCTCCCACATTAAAATATTATAACAATATAAAAGTATCAGACTCTTTTTGCACCTTATTCTTCAAATCTCAAGGAATTTTCACGTTGATTATCTCATTTGTTTACCCAACACTCCTGTGAGGTGGGAGCACATTATCAAACTGTGACATCTTTTTCAGAGATAGTATTTTTCGAGGCTTTACTTTCAGCTACAGTATGGCTCATTCAATGACAGAAGGCAATTTTAGAGGAAACTGTAGATACACCACTGTGGATACCATCTGCTAAAAAATATTCTCTATAACATATTCATCAGCATTATCTACTGTATGACTTGGTTGCAGAGTTCTTTTTAAAAGTTTCTTACCACACAATTCATAACAACTTCCTCCAAGTCCCCCTTTGAACAAAATGGATTAAGCCTGTGAATAGTAACAACAACAAAATTGGTAATAGGAGTGATAAAGTGGGAAAATTCAATATAGTTCTTGATATTCAGAAGGATTTCTATGAAATGCATGGATTTTAATACATCGCACTAAAGAATGGAGCCTTTGTTCTTTGTTTTCCAGATGGAAAAGAAGAGAAAACTGAAAGCTTTGCAAGATCTTTCAGTGAGACGCTTCTGACAAGTGATCAAATCATTGAACAGTTCTTCCTGAAAAATAATGTTCAGAAGTAGTCTAAGTATACGCCCTGTGACAGCATGAACATCCTTTTCTCTGTGTTGACATTCATTCTAATAATAGAAAATGTAGACAGACTGACACCCCCACCAAACCAAAAAAGACTGTGACTTCATGTCTCTGATAGAAAATTCTTATTAATGGAAATATTCTCAATGTTTAAATGGTTTTGAAACTGCCTTTTTACTTTTGATTATATGTTACCAAAACATTAGGAATGTGGCAGATAAAAACACAATGTAACTTAAGAAATAATGGTCTTATTCGATAAATTACAAACATTACCTAGTAAGATGATGGCCTCTTCCATTATAGCATGACATTGATATATTTTAAAAAATAAATATGTAAGCAGTTTTTCAGTGTTTCTATAAATAAAGGTACTTTAAAAGTGATTAACTTATTAATAAGGAAATTTTCAGGCACAATAAAGTAAAAGAATGTTATAAAGAGTATGTTATAAAGACTTTTCCTGTATCTGTCACCTAATGCTAACCTAAGTTCATCTAGATCCTACTCACTTAACCACCTGGCAAGGCACACAGATTATACTAAAGGAATTGCCAAACATCATATAATTTATCAATAAATATTTTATATGTAGCTCCATATTTCCAAATTTTTCAAGATATTAACAATTTTTTTACTATGGTCAGCTACTGAGCTAGTATCCCAGATTTCCCAAATTACCTACTTTTCTAATGGTTTGTTCCTCATAAATCCATATAATCAGTTAATATCCTTACCTGACATCACTTTTAATGTGTAAATCTACCCTCCATTTCTCTTTCTATTCCTTGCAATTTATTTTTAAAAGTAGCTTGTCCATTGTCAAGTCATTGACTTTTTTCATTGCATAGCTGTGGTAATTTTCAATTTTCCCTCTAACCCTTTTATTTCTTCTGTATTGATAGTGAGCTAATTAAATATATGACTTCTGTTTGATTACATTCAGATTTGATTATTTTTTACAACAATCCTAGTTTTAAGACTCCAAATGTTTGTAGGAAAATATCAATGAAAGAATATAGACTTCATGACTCAAGAAATTTGCACTGGATTTCAGTTCTACTAATTATTAGCTTTAATGTTTGGAGCTGGAAAATTATATATCTGTGACTCAGTTTCCACAAATGCCCTTCCAGTGTCTTTTTTTTCACTAAGTTCAATTTGCCATTATTGAAACAGACAACTTTTTCTCTGTAACTTTTCTGATAGGATGGGAGGAATAATTCAATTTTAAAACTACTGGCAGGGAAGCTTTTATACAATCTTTAGCTATATGATAAATGTCATTGTTACAGAGGTGGGGGTATTGTTAAAAATATTTTTTTTTCTTTCTGACTGGCTGAAATTCCATTCATAGATCAGAGTTATATGGTATGTTATTCATTTTTCTTTCACATTTTACAGAAAGGACAGATGTTCCAACAGGCAAAGCATGGGTAAAGAAAATCTACCGAAGAATTGGCCAAGTCAAAAGGTAACACTAAAATTCTTCTCTGGTAAGTTTTGTGAGTGAATTAAATTGCTGTCAATGTAGCAGCAGATGAAAAGATGCTTTTCACCCAAAGTCTGATGATACTGGAGTAGTTAGAGTTTCAGAGGCCAAGCTCTTTGAGGTAAGACAAGGAAATCTAAGATTAATCTGTTAACAGCAATTGTTAAGAGAGAACAGAGTTTTTCTTTTATTTTTTGCATATTTGTTGGTTTTTTTTATATAATTGTTGTATACTATTCATATCTGATTTAGGGAATGCCAATTAAGATTTGCTGTTATTTTTAATGAAGAGTTATGATCTTAAGCAGAGTCTGAATTGTAGTACAATAATCTTAAAAGTGAAAGAAGTTTCTATTTTTTAAAATACATCTATCTTAGGTCTTGGCTATACCACCTACCATGCTACACTTCAGAGAGTGGTAAATGATTTCTAAAATACTTCTAAAAGAAAGCTCTAGTTAACTCTATTTCAGTGAAACAACTGACACAAAACAAATAAACCATATGGTAAAGGTTTACTGAGTACAGAAAAAAAAAAATAGAATAAAAGAAGTCCTGAAAACCTTATCATTTCAAAACTACTGAAAGAATTAGAGGTATTCAAACCAAAAGTTTGGTCTGGACCCAATTCTTGGTTCATAAAAAATAAGCTGCCTTTTTAGATTTGAAAAGGTAGACCATAAATGATGGAGGCCAATTACATGTATATTAACTAAAAGTGAGAAAATTGGGCAAATAGGGAAGAGTGAAAAAGCTGACTTAGTTTATTCAATATATAAAAAGAATTTGAGTTGACTCAAAACAAAATGGATTCTTTTCAGGCTTCAACTAACTGTAGCTAATTTTCACACAGATGGCAGTCTTGTAGAACTGACTGTGGACCAAACATTAAGGCTGCTCATCTATCAATTTTTCTATGACTCAGATCCTACGTACTTCTCATCACACAAATAATAACCTGCTTGTAAGGGTAAGCCTAAGAAAGACCTTAGACAAAAAAATAGTAGCCCAAGTGACAAAAATGCATTTATTTGGATAGTTTAATAGAGATTTGGAGTCAGACTGTGTAATTTAGTGAAAAGTATATATGAGGCTGACATTAAACATTTTACTTTCTATTTATTTTTTTAAAGCTTCATTTATTTACTTTAGAGAGAGAGATAGCACAAGCATGAGGTGGGGAGAGGGAGAATCTAAAGCAGACACCCCATGGGCATGGAACCCAACACGGCACTCAATTTCATGACCCTGAGATCATGAACTGAGCCAAAACCAAGAGTCAGGACGCTCAACTGACTAAGCCAGCCAGGTCCCGTTCTGATTTTAAAAGATACAATCACTAATCTTTCTTACTGTGTTTTGTTAGGAAGTCTACTGGTATATGTTAAATTGTCAGAGTGAGAAATATTGGCAAGCCATCATCAGTTGGCATATGTGAACAGGTATCCTGGCTCTGATCTTAAGGACAGACATTATCAATTTGAAAAATGGTTTTATACACCATTGGGTTTTATTTATTTGTTTGTTTGTTTATGCTATGGCTCTAAGTCAAATATTTATTATTTCTTGAAGCATAGAAAATTAACTGTTCATTTTTGTGAGTGTAGATTAGAATGGCTAGAATTTTTCATTATACAGTCCAAAAAATTTAATAGGTGAGGTACATCATCAATTACAACTCTACAATAATAACAACCAGCTAATGAAGCACATAATAAAACAATCCCTCATGTTCATCCACATATATCCTTTCAGAGATTTCCTGAACTCTCTGTGAAGGGATGGGCTTCCTTCATAATTTCCTATGTTCTCCCAAATACTCAGGTGCCTAATTGTGACTATGCAACTATCTTAGAGACTGAAGAATAAGAACTTCTTATTCTTATGCTGGCAAGGATGCGGAGAAAGGGGAACCCTCCTACACTCTTGGTGGGAATGCAAGCTGGTGCAGCCACTCTGGAAAACAGCATGGAGGTTCCTCAAAATGTTGAAAATAGAACTGCCCTATGACCCAGCGATTGCACTACTGGGTATTTACCCTAAAGATACAAACGTAGTGATCCAAAGGGTCACGTGCACCCAAATGTTTATAGCAGCAATGTCCACAATAGCCAAACTATGGAAAGAACCTAGATGTCCATCAACAGATGAATGGATCAAGAAGATGTGGTATATATACACAATGGAATACTATGCAGCCATCAAAAGAAATGAAATCTTGCCATTTGCGACAACATGGATGGAACTAGAGCGTATCATGCTTAGCGAAATAAGTCAAGCAGAGAAAGACAACTATCATATGATCTCCCTGATATGAGGAAGTGGTGATGCAACATGGGGGCTTAAGTGGGTGGAAGAAGAACCAATGAAACAAGATGGAATTGGGAGGGAGACAAACCATAAGTGACTCTTAATCTCACAGAACAAAATGAGGGTTGCTGGGGGGAGGGGGTTTGGGAGAAGGGGGTGGGATTATGGACATTGGGGAGGGTATGTGCTATGGTGAGTGCTGTGAAGTGTGTAAACCTGGTGATTCACAGACCTGTACCCCTGGGGATAAAAATATATGTTTATAAAAAATAAAAAATAAAAAATTTTTAAAAAATTCAAAAAAAAAAACAAAAACAAAAACAAACTTTGATACTCAGGAAAGAAAAATACCTATCAAGAAACAGAAGCAACACTTACTGTCAGGTTGTCTAATTTCTATTGCACTACTTCCTTCCATGATGTTCTACGTATTTCCTTTGTAAACAGGAGAAACAATTTAGGCATAACTACTGGCTTCCAACTGTAGGTAGTGATAGGGAAATAAATAACATCAAAGAAAAAATTAACTGAACAAAAATATAAATTGATATAATCATTATAATGTGAATAAATTATAATCATTTATCCAATGCATTAACAAGTGTCATATAACTTTGACATGGAAAGTTCTCTTTCAATAATTTACCATAGGGATAAAATCCCGTATGTTTAGAAATGCGGTCTTCAATTTGTGATAGAAAAAATCTAGAAACAACCACACTATATAATAAAAATTGCTACATATATAATTACACAGTATATATATAATTGCTACATATGTACAATTTGTGTATATAGAATAATGCATTCATTAAATGAACTATTATAGACACTACACAGCATCTTGTTTGCTCATATTTAGTGGTATGATAAAGTAGGTTTCATACCCCAAGTACAATTTTCAGTTGGATACATATAGTATGAATGATTCAACTGTACATGCTTATGCATTTATTTTTCAGTTAGCAATCATGAGTTAGTTTTGTAATAAAAAATATTTCTGTTCATATTAAATTGATAAAGCAATGAATATTCCCCTAAAATGAATATATGAAACACCAGAAAGAACATCAGCGAAATCTTGAAATATTATGATTTCACCAGATTTTTTCAAGGCCAAAATCATCTGTTTATATCAGATATGTCACATTTAGAATATTATTTGAATGACAGTTGGGATTGCTATCAGGTAGACAACTAGTAAATTAAAATCCAAAAGCTTACATGATTTCTTAATTTTCTTGGTGTTATTCTCTCTTACTTTGGCATACTACTCAAAAAATTATATTAAAGAAACCTATATATTGAAATGAAACAATGGTATGAAATAACAAAAACAGCATATATTTGAATTTAAAATCTGCCCCTTGCTAGTTGCATGACCTTAGGCAAATAACTTCAGTACATTTTCTTTCCCACAATCAAAGAGCTCACATCTTGTCATGTTTAAAACCTTTTCATATCCTAAAATTCTATGTTTCATGTGTGGGAAAAGAACTGCACTAAATATCAGAGCATGGGACTCAGGCAAAGCTCTGAGCCACAACTCATAGGAATAGCTCAGATTCTCACTTAGTAGACAAAATTTAAAGAAGTGAAGATGTGGGGAAAGATGGGTATAGAACCAAGAGGGAAATCATGACCTTCAAGATTATAAATTGGAGCACTGGGTGTGGTGAAAAAATAATGAATATTGTTATGCTGAAAATAAGTAAATTAAAAAAAATAAAATAAATGTTTATTTTGCAGAGTTAAAAAAATCATATTACAACTTTATGCTAGAAAATAGAAAAGGGAAGGAAGAAGGAACTAATATTACTTGAAATGCTGAACACACATCAAACAAATCATGTATTATAACTGATTTACTTCTCACAAAATTGGGTGCAAATTATATAATTAGCCCTTTTGTTTTCAGAGTAATAGGCATGGAGCCTATAAGTAACAATGCCAAAGTACATACAGAAGCAAATGGAGAAGCTAGATTTTCAAACCATGTCTAATGCCATAGTTCATTGTGCTTTCACTATATTCTAACATGCCATGCTCCCGTGCTTCTCCTGGATCTACAGAAGATCAAGTACGAAGGAGCATGCCTATTTCTCTGATAATGCTATGCTAAAAAGACCCAACTAAAGTCAGTCATTTGTGAAAATCAACCCTGCAGAAACAAAACGTGTACATCATCACCAATATTAAATCTCTATCAGAATAAGAAATATATTTAATGCAATTGTTGTCTGTATGTGTAGTGTGTTATTACCAGGGAAATGTGCCTTTGAAGACATTGAAGTTGGCTATTAAAAAATAGTATCTTTAACCATTATGCCTTTGCTTAGTTCAATATAGAAATGACCTACATTTTCATATGGCCAATTAAACACTTAAGATTACCAAGCCAAAGGAAAAAAAAAATCCTTAGTGTGGTTGCTTACGTGGTAGGCTACCATATAAACTAACAAACATATTTTAGGATGAGAAAATGAGTAGACACATGTAATAAGCCTACTCAAATATTATGAAAGCAATTAAAAATATTTATAGACCATGTCCTATGAAACCAAAATACAACTCTTTTTTTTTCCCCTGGAAAACAACTTTATCATAAATAATATAGTTAATGCTATCCATTCATCATATTCTGTACTAATTGGTTTTTTCCCTTTCTAGGATCTGTGAAATGGTTTTAAGTAGCAAAGTCAACAATAGTTAACATGATTAAAACTGCATTCTTAATAAGAATTTTATTCTAACTTGTATTAATGTTTATTTTAAAATGTTCCTGTATTGTGGAAACATCTGTTTCTTGCCTGTTATGGTACCTAAGTTCTATAATCATAGCACTCAAGGGAGATCATAACTTTTCTTCATGATATAGGAGGCATTCTACATTTCATTCAAAATAAATAGTTAGATTCAAACTCAAAGTAACTGGGAAGGAACTGATAAGATTAAAAACTGAGACTTCTTTATAAGCCTAATTTTTATCTTCTATTATCTACATTTATAGTGAATTCAAAATGAGTGACTAGGTCATAAATTTCCTTGTCTTGACAGGGAAAAAAGATCTTAAGTCAGTCAATGAGTCACTTTTTTGAACTTCTAAAATTTTCACTAAAACAGCAGCAATATTCTTTTGAATATATGACTTTCAAATCACCTTTTGAGCATATTGAAATCAATTAAACAATAAGTATATTCTCATTTACAAAAGAAATCAATCAGCTGTCATTTTTGATTGATTATTCTTAGTTGGAGTGGTATTTAATCTATGAATTTATTACACATTTTTCAACTACTATAAAATGGCACATGAATTAGAAATGATGTCTCATAGTAAATGGACAAAAAATTCAGTTATTTCTCAACACTTTTTGTGAAGTCTTCCTTGAACCATGTGATCAGTTGTTGTGAAGGAAGGTAGCACATTTTTGTTAAGCATAAAACTATAACTGCCACTCTCTTCTTAAACATAAATATTAGCAAAAAATTGAACTGAAACGAGGGACCCAGGGAAAACAAAGCTAATTTTTTGTATTGAGTATGATTTACATGCTATTTTTCATTATAGAATATGCTGCATGGACCCAGGTAAATTTTTGGATAAGGTGATATACTTGTGCACTAGTAACATTGTAGGTCAGTGACTACGTTTATTGTTTTAAATATGGGTCAGAAAAATACTTTTCACATCCCCATTTTGAGTTGATGAAATTAAAAGCATCCTTAATTAAGTGGCATTGTGGGTGAGGCCTAACCAGATTAAGAAACTTTATCGCTGGAATTGTTTATAATACTAGAGTATGGTTATGATAAAATGTGGGTAACATTTGGTCAGTATTATTATTTTGAAATTTTCTACCAACAATATGCTCTCTTACTGCCTTTACTGTTTTCTCCCATTCTCACCCTAGGAATACTTTTTTTTTTTTTTTTTAGGAATACTTATTTTTCATCGGTTTCCAAAATGCAAAATCCTCTCTCCTTAGAGAAATATGGTCTCCATACCTTTCCCATTAAAAATGCAGGTAGGCAGGAAATTTATTTTGTTCATTGGCAACCTCCTCCATTGCCACTCCCTGGCCCCCACCCCAAAGACAATGCTTCACAATTATAAATTTTAGCACTGCAGCTTTTTCTCTGAGAAGAAAAGCAAAAGCAAGAACTGCATGACAGTTGGAGAATGAGGATGAAAATAAAAGATCTTTTCCTGAATTTATGAGTGTTATCTTCATAACAAGCAAAGTATTATTTTATTAAATACATTTTATTCAGTGTAAAGAGAGGATGGGTTGTTAAAACTAGTAAGAAAGTGGCACATGGTCAATGTATCCATTTCTATGTTCATGAAAAGAGAAGAAAACTAAGTTGTATTAACCTACAATTAAAGTTGTGATTAAATAAGCAAGACAAAAATGTTTAAAATAAAGGAGGGGTCAGCATTTATTTAGATTCCATTATATGCCATGGTTTGAAGCCAGCATGTCCTATACATTATTTCACAGAACATTCTGAATTATTCTCCAAAGCATTCACAACTATCTCTATTCTACAGCAGGTAAACTAGAGATGAAAATAATTTAATAACTCACCAAAATTTCCATAGCCAGTAAGTGGAATACAGGATTTGTATCAAGATCATTCTGATGGAAAGCTTATTTTCCCATTGCCCCAAAAATGCAGATTATGAAATATACAAATGAAAGTTTAACCTGAGCTCCTGAAAGATCCAAATGGGAAAAAGGAGGCAATACTAAAAACATGGTAATTCTTATTGTGTATTCATTATATTTTAGTTTTTACTGGAAGGATTACTGTCTCTGATTAAATAAATCAGTGGAAATGATTAATCAAGAGTTATTTCACAGACTCACTTTAACTGTTATCACCAAAGAATCAAAACATCCAACTAAAGAGTATTCATTGTGTGTGTGTGTGTGTGTGTGTGTGTGTGTGTGAGAGAGAGAGAGAGAGAGCAAGAGAGAGAGATTGATTTACATTGACTATTTGGCTGCAAAATCATACAAAAATCTATGATAATTGGTTGGTAATATAAAGCCAGATTAGGGCCATTTATTTTTTGTTATAAAGCAATTAAACAGTAGGAATCTACAAAGTTTTTTGGAATCTGCATATTTTATTACTTTCACACTTTTGGGATTACACATTTTATATGCCTGTTCTCATTACACCTATGCGTTTTGAGAAGACTAGCCAAGATTAAATGGGAGACAGTGATGTGTACAGGGTATGCTTAAAATATCAACAGATAGCAATATAAAACAAAGTTTAGAGTAATGACCCAGAAATCTCATTCTTTAACCATAATACCATCATAAAATTTTAATAATAAAAATATGGTTGGCAATAGAAATTAGTAGATATTAGGCCATTCAATTGTACTTTTCTTTGTTGTCTTTATAATAAAAATATACCTCTCTGAAATATTCTAATAGGATAAAGGAAACCATCAAATCATGTTATATAAAAATACTCTAAGTTGCATTAATAAAATCATATACTTACCTAAACAGTTTACTAATTAAGTGCCTAATAGCCTCTCACAAAATCAACAAGGGAGAGAACAATATGTTCTTCTACGGTAGAAGTTGTTTTGTAATTCCTTACAGAAAATGCTTCCCCCAAGCGACATACACATTTTGGAAGAGATAGAAAACAAGCAATATTCATAGAACATATGGTAAATTTAAGACCATGTTGCTCTAAACTCATTATCCAAATATTTGACATTTAGGGTAAATATAGCTTTATTTTTTTTTAACTGAAACCTTCGAAAGGTCATTATAAAATTATTTACCACTTCAATCTTCAAGGTTATTTTACAAACTCTATCCCATCTATAATATGAAATATATATTCACACAAAGTCCAAAAGACAAAGGAGAATAGCCCTCTGCTTCAATTATTATTTTTATAATGAGAAGTTAGAAAAATCACACAGCAATAGTTAAATGTATTTTTATCCAGCTGAATCTGTTTGCATAGAAAAAGATTTGATAACAATGAACTAGACAACTGAGTTTTTTATAAAGTTTTCAAACTGTAATAAAACAGTGTACTGTAAATCCAAAATGACCTGCAAAACACAGGGGGAAAGTGAATATGATCTCTTTCCAGTTATTCTGGGAGAGACAATATAATTTTGAACTTCCTGACAGCTCTATTGCTTTCTCTACCATGAGCTGGCAATGTGTTACCAATGCCTTCATCAAGAAATGTTCCTTCACCTAACATTGCAAAGTCAAGATTTCAAGATTTCACCTATCATGTGTTTATGACACTGTAGCTTAAAATAGAGCAACGTGAATTAAGTTCAAAACAGACAAGAATTAAAGGTTAATAGTAGCAAACTAGCATTCTCTTCATGTTTTTTCATGCCTAAAACAATGCTATTTTTAAAATCCTCTGTGATGAAAACATTTTCATTTTTAAATGGAAACATATTTATGCCACATATGTAAAGACATGTAGAAAATTTAAATTTAGACCTTGTGGAAGTAGACTGAGCCTCTGGATCATATTTCATAGTTAAACAATTAACAAATAGTGACTGGTTGAGTGAGGGGCAGTCCACAGGCAGAACAGTACTGCCTGTTCATTTTTTGTCTTTTGACAATTTAAAACATATGGCTGAAAGTAACAGGAAATTGATTTCTTCCCTTCACAAATTAAGAAAATAATGACATTTCTCAAGCTTTTAAGGGACACTCAAAAGAGTCCAGCAAAAGAGTTTTTTTTTTTTAACGATAAATTCAATTATTATGCTATACATTTAATGTTGTACTTACTGCCTTCACAAACTTGCATGTAATATTATGCTTCAGGACGAGGTACACAAAAATAAATGGAAAAAAGTTTGATTCGAATTTATGTCAAGTGTTTTGTTTGGAGAGTATACTATACAGAACAATTAACTTAAAAGGATCAAGTCCATGAGGAAAGGAAGACTATCAGAGGAGAATGCAAGGAAGGAAATGTTTTGCAGATGTACTGCATTTAAATTAATAAAATCTCATTAGGTTTTATGTTTGCCAATAAAGGCTGGAAAAGTTACCATACATTGTAGGAACAATTACCCAAATCTTCACTGTCTCATTAGGTTTGTCATACTGTTTTCATTATAATACATTAGAACTTGCAAGTGAGCCTTCAGTAATGACATATTGTTCCAATTCTCCTTTCAGCAGGCTCTAAGATATTTTAGTATTTGTGCTATAAGCCAGCAGGTGTCTTCACTTTGCTTTTTCTGAATCAGTTTTATACACAGACCTCCAGACACAGAATGGAATGTAAAAGGGCTTTCAACAACCACATAAAACTGAGTCTGATTAGAGTAAAGCAATACACACTATTTTTATGATTTTATGGTAATTCAAGACACTAAAAATGTGCACCTTTAGAGTATATGTCTGCTCTGGTAAGACCTGTTAGTGAAAGCTGTATTAATGTAGATAAACCATGCAGTATATAAAGTTTAAAGATTTGCATAACAAATGGAAGACATAGAGCTGATTTGAATATCTAAAGCATTATAAACTTCAATAAGAACAACCAACACTGTTTGAGCTTTCAAGGCACTTGCATTCAAATGAGAAAGATTTAAAAAGGATACGATTTTTAAAATGCTTTGAAGCTTCCTATTAAAGGTCTTAGGCAGCTCAAGGTTAAAATAAATATTGGATTTAAGGTGGGTAAGAAAAGATTTAGAAGCAATTTAAAGTAGAAATCACTTAGCAGTGAAATAGAATGAATGTTTATAGTTAGTGTAATTGTCACCTGACCTTCAAAAAACAAAGAACCACTTTATACCAGTCTCAAGATTGAAAAAAAAAAAAAAAAAAAAAACCTTCAGCAAAGCAAGACATCCAAATTTCTACTCTACTCCTTCCTTATGATTAGAGTAAATTAAGACTTAGAAAATATTTTTCCTGGAAAAATAAATGTAGCCCCTCTCCCCCTTGCAAAGTGTAGCAAAATTAAACTTTTGAAACAATAAAGATCAAAGTACTTGCTGACACATTAAGCTACGGGTTACAATGAAATAGCATAGTATAAAGTGTCCTTTTTAAAAAGGTTGACAGTTCATAGATATCTCATCTCATTCGTGTGCCAAATAGGGGAACAAAAGCTGTTGCTAAATGTGTTACTACAGTCTCAATAGTTCTGATGTACCGATTGGTGGGTTTTGGGTAATTTTTCCAGCTTATGATCGGGGGAAAAGTAAGCACCAAAAGAACAGCCTCTTGAATCAACTGTATTTTTTGTGATCTAAAACTCGTTGACGTGAATAATGCAAGGATATTCTTTTGTGAGATATATATGCATTAACTGATCTATAAGCACTTAGACGTACCACCATCCATAGCTTACAGTACAGCTACCATAAGTTGTAGATAAAAAAGACAGATGGTGTAGACAGAAACAGAGTACAGGCCTTCCCTCAAACAAAAGAGTAATGACTTAACTATCTGATTACAAATTACTTTACTTAAGCTCTATACAAAATTTTGAACAAGTCATTCACCCAAGGCCTCATCGCCCACAGAAAGTCACTGTTAACTCTCCCATTCACCATTTGAAAGCTCTGTGAGGAGGTATGTGACTCAGTTTACTCAAAATTCTGCTGTACCAGAGTATCACTTCAGTACTGACCTAACAACCATGGATTTCTACAGAAAAGCATCTGCAACAAACTTTCTATTGCTAGGCCAGGCTGGATGTATTAATGAAACACTTTTATTTTTATTATTTAATAGGTGAAAAAAGGGTTCTCTTCCAAGTATTTGTAATTAATCTCTTTTAAAACACCCATGTGTATCCTTGTGTATGTGTACCCTTTGGTTATTACACATATTTGGAAATCAATTTACTAGCCAATAAGCATACTTCTTTTTGAGAGAACCTATCCAAAAGGTAAGACTTTTCAGAGTGACCCCAATTCAGCCAAGACTGGAATATACCTTGGAAAAGTCAAATATGAGTGAAAATAACAGACTGAAAGATATCTGTGAAGTTCTTGACTTAGAGAAAACTTTCATAGGCCTTCATCAGAAGCTTGTTGCCTTTTAATTTGTCACTTCTCATACATAGTCCATTCGTAATTCATAAATATCTTGAGAAAACTGAATGCCCTATTACTGACTCTTTATTTGTAAGCACAGATACTAAATATGAATGACTAATGCCAGGTGCTTTCTTAGGTCCTTTACTTATATTAACCATCTTATTACAGCAAAATTAGGAAGAAGAAACTATAATTTTCACCATCATTCTTATTACAGATGAGAAAACAGACAGAGTGACAGAGAAACTTGGCCAAGGTCAGACAGTAAGTCCTTGAAATTAGATCTGAAACTAGATGGTTAGGTTTGGAGACCACATTCCTGACCATTATACATATAATTTTCTCAACAATGCATTCACAGTCAGTATGTATTACTTCATGGAAGGATTTTCAAATCCCATTTCCAAACTCTGTTTCTTCCCCTTCTTTCTTTCCTCCCTCTCCTTCTCCTTCCCTGCATGTGCACACGTATACGCAAGTGCACATGCAAATTACGGATAGGGAGTTAGCAATAGCTTTTTCCCTGCTTGTCACACAAATGGGACAAGAGGCTTCTGAGCTTTTGAAAAAACCTGTACCACCACAACCAAGGTGGATTTTTCTCATATATGCAAGGCTGATTCAACATTCAAAAAAAAAAAAAAGTAAGGTAATTAATTACCTATCTCATCAACAAGCTAAATAAGAAAAAAAAAAAACCCATGATCATATCATAAATGCAGGAAGAGCATTTGATAAACACTCATTCATGAGTAGAAACTATCAAAATCTAGCAGGATAGGAATGAATGTCCCTAACTTGATAAAGATATCTAAACAAAACCTGCTGTTCAGATCATGCAGATCCCTCCCTGACTTACAATGGGGTTACATCCTAATAAACCCAGCATAAATTAAACAAATTATAAGTTGAAAATGCATTTCCTAGCCCTCAACTATCAGATATCATAGCTTATTCTAGCCTGCCTTAAAGATCAGAATGTTTATATTAGCCTTCAATTGGGCAAAATCATCTGACACAAAACCTATTATAAAATGTTAAGTACCTCATGTAATTTATAGGATACTGGAAGTGAAAAACACAGAATGGCTATGATTATACTGGCTGTTTATCCTCATGAATCATGTAGCTGGTGGGGAGTTGTCACTGCTCAGCATTACAAGAGAGTAGTATCTCACCACATATTGTTAGCCAAGGAGGAGATCAAAACTCGAAAACTGAAGTACAATTTCTGTTGAATGTGCCTTGGCTTTCACACCCTTGTAAGGTGTGTAAGTCCAACCACTGTAAGTTGGGGACCATGTGTACTTGTTGAGAAACTCAGAGATGTCCTACTAAAATCAGAAGTAGAATAAGGATTTCCCCCTTTCACCACATCTTTTCAATGTTATACTTGAAGTTCTAGCTAATGCAGTAAGAAAAAAGGAAATGCAATGACATGATTGCTTATGTAGAAAATCTGAAAGAATCAACAAAAATACTTCCGAAACAAATTAGCAATTACAGCAAGGTTGTAAGATACAAGGTTAATATATGAAAGTCAACTGCATCTCTATGTACTAGGAATAAGTAAGTAGCATCTGAAATTAAAAACAACATCATTTCCATTACCCACCTCAAAAATGAAATACTTAGCTATAAATTAAAATATGCAGAAGATCTACATGAAGAAAACTGTAACACTCTGATGAAAGAAATAATCAAAGAATAATTAAATGGAAAGTTCATACTCATGGATAGGAAGACTCAGTAGTACAAGGTGTTCGTTCTTCCCAATTTGAGCTACAGACTCAAAACAATTTCATCACAATGCAAGAAAATTATTTTGGCATATCAACAAACGAATCCTAAATTTTACATAGAGAGGCAAAGGATCCAGGATGGCTGACACAGTATCGAAGGTGAACACAGTTGAAGGACTAATATACTCAACTTGATGACTTCTTTTTATAAAGCCACAGTAATCAATGGTGTGGTATTGGTGAAAGAAGAGCAAACAGAGCAATAAGATAGATTGGGATAAAGAGCCCAATATTAGACTCTCTTAAGTATAGTCAACTAATCTTTGACAAAGGAGTAAAGGCAATATGACAGGGATAAGATAGTTGTTTCAACAAATGGTGTGGGAACAATTGTATATCCAAAAAAAAAAAAAAAAAAAAGATTTAGAAACAGAGGTTTATAAAATAAATCTAGACACAGACCCTTCATGAAAATTAACTCAAAATGGGTCACAAGTTTAAATACAAAACACAAAACTGTAAAACTCCTAGAAGATAACATCTGAGAAACTCCAGATGACCTTGAGTTTGGTGATGAATTTTGATACAACATCAAAGGCATGATCTATAAAATAAATAATTGATAAGCTGGACTTCATTAGAATCAAAAATTTCTGCTCTGTGAAAAGAATAAAAATACATCATGATCTTAAAAAAAAAGTTTGCAAGAGATATACTTAATAAGGACTACTACACAAAATACACAAAGAACTTAACATTCAACAATAAGAATATAACCTGATTGAAAAGTACAAAAAAGACCTTCCCAGACACCTCCTCAAGGAAAATGTGCAGAGAGCAACTAAGCACATGAGAAGATGCTACAGATCATATGGAACTGGGGAAAAGTAAGTTAAAACAAGAGAGTATTGTACACTTAATAGAATGACCAAAATCTTTAACGCCAAAAACAAGGATGGCAAGGATATGGAGGAATAGGAACTCACTCGTTGCTGGTAGGAATGCAAAACGGTACAGCTCTTTGGAAGTCGGTTTGAAACTTTCTTCAAAACGAAACATATTCTGGGGCAACTGGGTGGCTCAGTCATTAAGTGTCTGCCTTCGGCTCAGGTCATGATCCCAGGGTCCTGGGATGGAACCCTGCATCAGGCTCCCTGCTCAGTGGGAAGCCCACCTCTCCCTCTCCCCCTGTTTGTGTTCCCTCTCTCCCTGTCTTTCTCTCTGTCAAATAAATAAAATCTTAAAAAAAAAAAATTCTAACAACATCTAACAACACAGTCTAACAATCATGTTTTCTGGTATTTAACCAAAGGGGTTGAAAACTTATGCTCACACCCAGAACACTGCCCATGACGTAACACTTTCTCATTTGATAAATGCCTAAACTTGGAAGCAACCAAGATGTAGGTAAATGGACAAATTGTGGTGCATCCAGGCAATGAAATATTACTCAGTACTGAAAATAAATGAGGTATCAAGCTGAGAAAAGACATGGTAGAAACTTAAATGAATATTACTAAATGAAAGAACCCAGTATGAAAACCTGACTTACTATATGATTTCAACTACGAGACAGTCTGAAAAAGGCAAAATTATGGAGTCAGTAAAAAGATTAGTGGTTGGCAGAAGTGAAAGGGAAGGAGTCAAAGCAGAGAATTTTTAGGGCAGTGAAACTTTCTATGACAATGTAATGGTTGATGCATGTTGTTATATATTTGTCCAAACCCACCAAACATTTAACACTGAAAGCAAACCCTATTGTAAACTACGGACTTTGGATGATTATGCTAAGTCAATATAAGTTCATTAATTATAACAAATGTACCATCCTGGGGGGAGGGGTGCGTTGACAATAAGGGAGGCTATATATGTGTTGGGACTAAAGGTACATGGGAAATCTCTACCTTCCTCTAAGCTTTGCTGTGAATCTACAAGTGCTCTAAAAAATGAAGCCTATCAAAAAAACAAGACAAAATATCTACCACTTTTTTTTTTTTTAAGATTTTATTTATTTATTTGACAGAGAGAAATCAAAAGTAGACGGAGAGGCTGGCAGAGAGTGAGAGAGAGGGAAGCAGGCTCCCTGCTGAGCAGAGAGCCCGATGTGGACTCGATCCCAGGACCCTGAGATCATGACCTGAGCCGAAGGCAGCGGCTTAACCCACTGAGCCACCCAGGTGCCCCCACTTTTTTTCATATATATATCCATGAGGAGATTTGTGGTTTTTGTTTTTTTGTTTTTGTTTTTGTTTTTTTTTAAGATCTCCATTCTTTTGCTTCTATGGATTGAGTGTTTGTGTTCCCCCTAACCCCTGCCCCCAAATTCAAATGTTGAAATCTAATGGCCAATGTGATGATATCCAGAGTTGGGGATTTGGGGAGGTACTGGGGTCATAAGCTTCCAGCCACATGAATGGAAGCAGTGCACTTATAAAAGAGATCCCAGAGAGCTAAGTGGTCCTTTCTGCTATGAGGGGATACCAGAAGTTTCCAAACTGACAGAGCTCTCACTCCACCATGCCAGCACCGTGGCTTCAAACTCCCAGTCTCCAGGATTGAGATAAATGCTTTTCTCTCATGTATGGTATTTTTGCTAGTAGCTAGAAGGCATATCATAGAAGTCCTAGCATCCTTCTAAAGCCTGCTATTATCCTCTCTACAAATCTAAATTATTTGAAATAGCTGGGACAGCTTCTTGGTGAAACAGGCGTTGAGGAAGATCACTACTTCATTTCAGTTGTAAAGACATGGAGACAGAGATTAGTATATAGGAATAGATA
Source organism: Mustela erminea (assembly GCF_009829155.1). Lineage (NCBI taxonomy): Eukaryota > Metazoa > Chordata > Mammalia > Carnivora > Mustelidae > Mustela > Mustela erminea. The sequence goes on along the minus strand of NC_045628.1, from coordinate 36,206,939 downwards.
TGTTTTCCCACATGCTTTTTGTTTTGTTCTGTTACGAAGTATCAAACTTTCTAAATAAGACCACTGTAGAAACAAAGTATAAGGAAATACAAGGTTATTGTAAGAAATGGCATGATATATTCACCAAGAATATACTAACTTATCTATACCCTGCTAGACTCTTACAGCAGCTTTAAAAAGTTATCCCAGGAAAAAATCTTAGCTTTGGATACCTATAAGAATACATAATTAGGTTTACACAGGTACAATGATCACTCTTACTTTAAGACTGGAGAAGTGAGGCACATGTAGATATACTATTTAATACATTCCCTGATGATTTTAGACACACACACACACACACACACACACACACACACAGAGCTTGCATATTACATTTCAATTAATGACATTTAAACTATAAAAAAAAATACTAAATGTTTTGGTTGAGCTACAGTATAAGAAGTAAAACCTTTCTGGGGCGCCTGGGTGGCTCAGTGGGTTAAGCCTCTGCCTTTGGCTCAGGTCATGATCCCAGGGTCCTGGGATCGAGCCCCGCATCAGGGTCTCTGCTCAGCAGGGAGCCTGCTTCCTCCTCTCTCTCAGCCTGCCTCTCTGCCTGCTTGTGATCTCTGTCAAATAAATAAATAAAATCTTTAAAAAAAAAAAAAGAAGTAAAACCTTTCTTATGCCATGGTATAAGACACAAAAATCACAGAATGCAAACACAGATCTAATCTCATTGATATTAACAGATTCTATTACTTTGACCAAGTTACATTAACCTTTTTGGGCCTCTTTTCTAGTTTTAATATCCCTGATTTTAACTACTTTCAGTTCCAAAATTATAATAATTTTGCTTTATAATCTTTTAAAAATTATTTAATAATTTTCCCATTTATAGGTTGTTTTATGCACTTTTTGTATAATTTCTATAGCTAATATTCATTATTAGAGTGAGATACGCTCTGAAAACAAGACTTAATTACTCACATAATCTAAGAACTGGATATTTTAAAATTGATATTAATTTCTCTGCTTTGTGCCCTAAAGATTCTTTGTGCCAAGCACTCTTAGTTTATCCACATATCCATGGTCTCTCCCTACATTCACAACTCATGTGGACTCTGAAAATGATTTAAGTAACTGAATTTGTACTCAGACACACTTTCAGGGAAAGGTATACTCTGTTTTAACTTTATTTCTAAAACAAACATTGTGTTGACTCTATTTTTATTATAAAATCAGGAAACAAAACGCTGGCTCCAGTCAGTATTCAGGGGCCTCTATAGGTTTTTGTTTGTTTAAGTGGTAAGAGGACAATGGAGGAAAGAAAATACAAATCAAACAGCTTTGCCACTTTATTGTGAAAACAACTCATTTCTCTTGCACTTGGATTCTTAGCATTTACTGGAGAGTGTCCTTGTTCATTTGCCTTTATAATGTTTCCCTGTATCTCTCTTTTGGGCTTGTCAGCATCTCATTAAATTAGTTTTATACTGCATTTATAATGCAAAGAATTACTCCTTAATATACATTGGCCAAAATTTAGAAACAAACATAAAATTGAAAATAACAAAATTGTGATGAGACAGAGAACACCTATTAAAAGGAAAATAATGTATTCAATTTTTTCAGTTTATTTACAAATACACTACCCATTATAAAAATTCTTTAACTTCTAAAGGAATCAATTTTAGGTCTGTCAAGTTCTATGACATGAATGTTTATCTGCTTTTCTTGATTGCAGCTGAGCTCTTAGGGGAAAAACTAGCTTTCTCCAGGGATTTCAACTACTTTATTTTAATTAGGTCTTTTTTTAATGGACTTTTGCTTTTGGAATTAGCAAATGTAAGTGCTTTAAAAAAAGTAAGATATAAATGCCATCATCTCTCAATTACTCCCAAGAATAGAGAGAAGTTGTATAGATATTCCAGTAAAGGAAAAGATCCAATAATAATTACTTTTGACTTTGAAATAGACTATGTTATACTGTTCCCAGTAAGAAAGACTTTTTAAATTATTTTATTCTAGGTTCATGTTTCATTGGTTTGTTAAATATACATGGGCAGGGGGAGGGGGCAGGAAATCATTTCAACGTATATTATAGCCCGAATCTCATGTGTAGGCTCCTTCCAACAGGTAACAATTGATGATAGTAATAAAAACAGGAAAAGCGCCTGGGTGGCTCAGTGGGTTGGGCCTCTGACTTCAGCTCAGGTCATGGTCTCAGGGTCCTGGGATCGAGTCCCACATGGGCTCTCTGTTCAGTGGGGAGCCTGCTTCCCCTCTACCTCTACCTGCCTCTCTGCCTACTTGTGATCTCTCTCTCTCTGTCAAATAAATAAATAAAAAATCTCTAAAACAAACAAAAAAAAAAACAGTAGCCATACAGAGCAGAGCAACCCAACCCATGGAGGGTTCCTTTATAGGAGTCTAGGGCATGGCCTACCCCACTTAGTTCACATGAATATAACATAAGAGGGAGCATTTTCCTGGGACTGTGGATGAAAGCACTGGAGACAGGCTGACCTGGGCCAGCTAGAATGGTGAGAGCAAACTGGGAGCACCTCTGGCTGGAGGCATCTTGGAAATGAAGGGCAGGTTCTGTGTGGGAGAATGAAGATAATGGAAAACTGTGTCTTAACAAATAAAACCGTCGCATTAACTAAAACAAAACAAAGCAAAACCAGAAACAAAACAAAACCAAAAACAGTAGTCATATTTAATCAAGGACTTAATGTTTTTAGGTCTTAAAATGTGACTTTCATTATAGGGCTGTAAGTAAAACACGGTTGAATTCTCCCAAGAACACTTTGATTCATGAAATGATTTCAGTTTCTCATATAATCATTCTATACTTCTTTTCCAAGAGAAATGCATTTTAGCACTTAATGAATTTCTCCATTTTTTTTAAAAGTCTCCATTATTTTTGTCTATTGCATCCTACAACAAAGCTCACTAAAAGTCATAATGCAGTAGAGAGGCAAATTCAACCAAAAGCAATCTTGTTTTATTATGTTCAAAAAAACATTTTTTAATACAACTTTGTTTTTGGAATCAGTTACAACAAATGCAATTTTCTACAGGGCTATTGTTCAGAATGATGAACCACATATATACACATCTGGCCACCTGAAGAGAGAATCCAGGAAAATTTGAAGATACTCCCACAGAAACAACATTTGATGAATAGAGCCTTTTATCATCTTCTCTATACTCCTACCAAAATGAAAGGGCAAAACATCTCTGAAAATTTGTAGAGCAGTCACATATTCATTGCAAACCACCGCCAGAGATGCTTAACAGAACACTATATCCTACCAACTTGTGATTGCAAACAAGTCAAAGGCTTATATTATGAACAATATCACCAGAAAACAGTAAACTTCATGATATAAATGTCAGCTTGACATGATGTATTAGCATGCTACCCCCAAATGTTATTCTTTAGATGTTGTGGCAGACAGTGTTCACTTCAGCAAAATATACAGGGACTTATGACCTTTTGAATTTAACATACCACAGGGGACACTACCCGGTAACGATGGGAAAAAAAAAAAATTAACAAATTCTGGATTAGAACTCCAATACTAAAAAGGCATTAAATAAATGAAATTGCCCAAGGTTTTGGTGAGTTACAAGTTTTGGCGGCTCTATAGGAGAACCGTAACATAACTCATTATAGCTTCGGGCACTAATAAGTTATGAGGCGCTACATGTATGAGATAAACCCCATAACTTACTGAAGTCTATATCATCCCTTCATTATATCAAGGGACATGTGAAATAGCTGAAATTCAGCTCCAAACCCCGAAGTTCAGTAATAAAAGTGAATAGATCAGCACATCTATTGATTTTGCTGTCTTTTTTGTGCTTTTTGTTATCCTACTTCCCTTTAACATCTGAAAGATTCTAGCATTTTTCTTCTGAGCTCCTTCCATGTTGGCATTTTAGGTATGCTGGCAAACATCAAAATAAACTAGGTTTTTGCTTTGCTTTTCTCTCAAGAGTAATTATATTAGTCAGTCAAAAATCTCAGGCACTTTCTTCTTCTAACAAATAAAATGTATTACTTTATTCTAAAGGCAGAACTGTGGAGACAAATTCAAAATCCATACTCATATCATAATGTATGGTGACAAATAAAGAGAAGTATGAGAAAATAATGCAGTGTATTTTAATAAAGGTATAAAAGCTGAGCTTTTTTGATTAATACGGAACTTAAGAAATGGAATGAGTGAAATCAATCATTTAGTATAGCATCCTATATTCCTCACGTCTAAAGTATGCACATCTGCATGTACCCAGGATTTAAAAAGAATCTGAATGACCACAGAATGTCCTTAAGCTCTGTATTTTTAGAGTATAACGTGAACTTGCATACACTGGGAGAAGGCAGCATAGATGATATTTCTGTTCTATTAGTCTAACAAAAATAGTGCAAAAAGCATAAAGATAGCACAGATGACGTTTGAAGTTTTAAGGAAAAGATCACAAGTGTGTGATTCAAAGAGATAATGCAAATTATTTCAGCTTATGCATTTTATCATTCAGTTTTATTCTTATATAAAAGCTAAATGGAGATTCATGCCTTTCTCAACAAATCTTTGCAGAGTACTCAACAACATCAAAATACATCAAAAGGATACAGATTTAGTGGAGAACCAAGATGAAGAGAAGTCTGGGCACAGATACTGTCACTGGCTGACCGGAATATGTACGGCAGGGGCTCTTAGGGGCTCCAAGGAGTTAGAAGCTTGGCAGGATTTAGCTGGAGTCCCAGTTGAAGGACCAGGTAGCCCAACATAATGTGGTTAAAAATAAGCCAAGGTCTTAGAAACTAAAGTGCTGAATGCTGAAGTATGTTCCAATTGATGTGTATGTGAAAGATACATTACGTAAGCTTAGCCATGGGAAAAGACTAAAGTTCTAAGAGTTTATGTATCTTTCGTCCCATTATTTCACAGAGAGAGAACAACTACTACTTGGATATGAATAAAGCTTCAATTGATGACTCTGAATTATCCACTGAAAAAGTGGATAATTTGAGTATGTTTTAGGCATTAGTATTTACTATGACCAAAAAAATCACCTGAATGAATCTGGAGGAAACAGAACGGACTCCTGCAAGATGCTGTAATAGCTTTAGAAAATATAGCATTAAATTAAAGATGTGTGATGTCCTTAACGTTTGAAACTCAAAATATTTTTTTTTTTGGAAACTCTTTTAAAAGTTATGACTTTATTGATAAGCTCTTAAAAGCCCATTGAACTCAGTTGTGGTAGCTGCGCTATACTATTAAAGAAACTGTGGAATCTAACTTTTCATTGTGACTCTTTGTGAGATTTCCATGTTCTAACAGAGGATCATAGAAAAACTGAGGCTCAGTATCCTCACCTATGACCACAGGAAATCAAGTGTGTATCTGTAGAATACACTCTCCTTCCTTTGTAGAACAAAACTAAGTTACATAAACATACTTATCCACAATATATCCAAAGCATAGTAGGATTAGATAGAATGAAGACAGTTCATGGGTTAAGAAATAGGACTGGACTATAGGATTTCTGGTCATTATGGCAGCTTTCAGGGCTTGGGTTTTCCAGCAGGAAGTGAGTTCTCTTTACAAGGACAGGTCTTGGATTTCCTTCTAAGTTTTTTTTTTGGTTTTTTTTTTTCTCTTTTCTTTTCTCTCTCCCTTTTTTTTTTTTTTTTTTTTTTTTTGTTTTGTTTTGATTGGTAGGTAAGCCAGGGCTCTGGTGGAACCAGGATACAGTTGTGACTCATGTTGAAAAAGAACAGGTTGGTTGGGCGCCTGCGTGGCTCAGTAGGTTAAAGCCTCTGTCTGGCTCACGTCATGATCCCAGGGTCCTGGGATCCAGACCCACATCGGGCTCTCTGCTCAGCAGGGAGCCTGCTTTCTCCTCTCTCTCTGTCTGCCTCTCTGCTACTTGTGATTTCTGTCAAATAAATAAATAAAATCTTAAAAAAAAAAAGAAAGAAAGAAAAAGAACAGGTTGGAAATGTTGAAGAGTATTCACTTTTGCTTTTCACGGATTTTTTTTTTTTTAATTTTTTAGCAAAAGAAGCAGCACCAGGAGCTTTAGCACTCATGGCATAAGGTGTGGGGATGTTTTCAAGGAAGAACTATAGACTGATATTAAACACAGGGCTTCTAAGGAAATAATCATTTCTAAGGTAGAGGTGCACTTTTATGAATGTTCTTGGAGAAAACCAAGAAGATGGAAATTTGTCAATCATTAAGCATTCAGTTTTACACATGCCAATGACTCTTTAAAATGCCACAGACATATTTCTCTTCAGCAAAATCCTTTCCATTTTAGGGGCACCTGAGTGGCTCAGTGATCTCGAGGTCCTGGGATCAAGCCCTGCATCAGGCTCTCTGCTCAGCAGGGAGCCTGCTTTTTCCTTTCTCTGCCTGCCTCTCTGCCTATTTGTGATCTCTCTCTGTCAAATAAATAAATAAAATCTTAAAAAAAAATCCTTTCCAATTTATGCCAATCTTTAGATACTAAAAGGGATAAAAATAAATGCTATTGGTAGGGTGACCATATAACCCTATTTACCTAGAGCAGTTTTAGTTTAAACCTATTGTCTTGACATAATTATTAACTGCCCCCTTTCACTTCACAAGTGTCCTGGTTTGGATACTAAACCATAAGACCATACCCATGGGTAGATTCCCTTAAGACACTAAACTGACAGATGTTCAAGATATCCAGTTCCCCTCAATCTTCTATGTTAAGCCTACTGATGTGCTCTATCAATTAACATTTCATCACTTTCAAATAATGCAGCACAACGTGTTATTTGTATCATGTTTCATTAGTTTTACTAGGATCAAGATAGTGTCACAAATATTTAGAAATGGACGGGCAAAAATAAGAGAGGTTAAAAAAAAAAAAATAAGAGAGGTCATTACAGTTCTTAATCAAATAGCAAAACTCTGAATTGCAGTTCTCAGGGCAAGGCGTAGCCTAATCTTATCATTTGTACTCATCCAAGCCACTGTTCTTAGAAATATTTATGTGCTGCTACAGATAATGAAGAAGTTGATCTAATTGAAATTCTGATATTTAATAAAAACAGCAGCTAAATAAAGTAAGATCTCATAACATCTACTCTGCCTCCTTGCAAGTTATGGGACTCATCCTTTTGTGATTTTCTTCTCTACAACACAAATTAATGTACCATAGTAATATAGGATATTGACACACAATAAATCATTCATAAAAGGGAAGAGAATTTTGATCACACAAAACAAAATATGCTGAACCTCACGTCAACCAATACATTTTAAATAATGTCTTTGTTTTTCATTGGCTGTTCTATTTTGATAACAGACCACTGAAAAGAATGGTGGCTGAGAGGCTCTGTTTTAATAATAAACAGAAGAATGTCATGTCTAGTTACTTGCCTTGTGTTATATATTTTCTTCTTTGATTAATTTCTACAAGGCTTTCATTATTACTAATAAGAGTACTTATTAAGGTTCCCCCCTATGTGCACAGTGCAATTATTGTCAATATAAAAAAAAAAAATCACTCCTCTACATAAAAGCTTGCACTAGCTCCCTGCTGTGGACTGAATGTTTGTGTTCCCACCAAATTCATATGTTGAAATCCTAAACCCCGAAATGATGGTTTTAAGAGGCAGGGTCTGGGGTGCCTGGGTAGCTCAATCAGTTAATCATCTGCCTTCAGCTCAGGTCATGATCCAGAGTCCTAGGATGGAGCCCCACATCAGAGCTTCTCTCTCTCCCTCTGCCTGCAGCTCTGCCTGTTTATATGGGCTCTCTCTCTCTCTCCCCTCCTCCTCTGTATAATAAATAAATAAAAAAATCTTAAAAAAAAAAAAAGGCAGAGTCTTTGGGATGAGATTAGATTATGAAGGCAGAGCCCTCATGAGTGAGATTAGTGCCCTTATAAATGGAGCTCTGGAAGGATCTCAGCCCCCTCCACAGTGTGAGGACCAAGAAGAAGGTTCATACCATCTATGAGAAAGTGGACTCTTGCCAGACATTGAATCTATGGTACCACAATACTGGACTTCTTGGACTTCAGAACAGTGAGAAATGTCTGTTGTTTACCAGCCATTCAGTCCATGCTATTTGTTACAGCAGCCTGAACAGTGTAAGGCATTCCCAATTCACTTGAATTATGAAGAATAAATAGTGGCTATTATACAGCTTATACAGCACTTTAAAACTTGCACCACTATTAATAAACCAGCCACAATGAACTACTTAGTCACCCTCTCTCAAATACATTGCATATGAACATGCTACCTCCCTGAAAGGCTTCTCTACTAAGATAACTAATTTTTTTTTTCTTTTCAATATCTAGTCAAATGAAATACCACAGAAGTTTCTACAACCATTCTCTTAATCTAGTTACTCTTCCAAAATCTTCTATAGTTCCTCTGTTAATGTAAGTTTGTACAGTTTGTGTCTATGTGTTTCTGGTTCTGTCTTGTCGGTAGACATTGTTTCTTAAGTCCATCCATCTATAAGTCGCTGTCTTTTAATCAAAACATGTAGTAGATGTTCAATTAATACTTATTCATTAAGGACTAAATAGAAGAAATAAATTCTAACTAGATAATGCTACAGAATTAAGGAGATTTATTTATTATTTTCAAATAATAGTTTGGGTACCTACCATATTCCAGAAAATATCCAGATAATTCCTTGGAAAATTACTGCAGTAAGACTGAGTTTTTGCAATTTTACCTTCTAGTGAAGTAACTTAGTATAGATTTTGCATTTTGGGATTTAAAATCTAAGCAAGAAATGAAGAAATGATAAAATGCAGATTTAAAAAAAATGCAACTTGAAAAAAAACTTATACCTCTTAGTATCAAAATTAAAAAATAAATAAATGTTTGATTGCCTTTATCTTCACCTGTTGATAGAGATGGATTGGACTCCTGGCATAATATGTTCTATATTCTATAAATTCTGGCATACTGGACACTCACAAAAATCTGGTAGGGTATATCAGCAAGATATGATCCCAAGTCTGAGTTTATGTTCTTAGCCACTAAACTGAACTGTACTCACAGCAAAGTTTTAGACAAAAAACTATTAAACAATTAAAAATTATATATATAAAAATAATTATATATATAATTTTATATATAATATATATTTATATATATAAATGTAATATTTACCACTCACGACAATCCCTGAACAGTATGCTGTCACCATTTTACAAATGAAAAATGACTTGCTCAGGGTCACACATTTCAAATGGCAGAGTCTGGATCCCATACCCTCATGAATTCTGTTTTTATTTGTAGGATTTTTATTTGTATAATCCCTCTATAAGTGACATTTCTTCTTATTTATACTTTTCAGTTTGGGAGAATTTAAATATCTGTCGCTTGGCAATTGGCAAAATTTTCTTTTAATATACAAGCCACTCTTTCAAGGGATAATTTAAAAAATATATAAATCATTTCCTTTTTCTGTTAATATAAAACAGAAATATAGACGTGTATATTTTGTTTCTGATGTATTATTGTATTCCCTATAGAAGTGTCAGAAACAAAGCAACAATCAATATGAGTCCTGAATCTTAGAAAGAAATAACTAGAAAAGACCAGATAGAGGAGATAAGAAAATTTACATATAGTAATTTACCCATCAGAACTGTTCTGTAATTTTCTAAAAAAAACAGATATTCTATAAAATGGTAGTAATCGCCCTTTTTAATACTATTCTACTAGATTGGACAAACCTTTCCAGTGACTAGCACAACGTGGAAACAAAAAAGTCATGTGAAAAATGACATTTAGAAAGGCATATATTATGCTAGTTAAACAGAATAGTTCTAAAATTATTTAAGATTTGTAGTCTGCAGCAAATACATCATGCTTAGTCTCACTTTCCCTTTTGTTTTAACTCAGATCTTGCATTCACCCGTTATTTCCTATTCACTTAAATTAGGAGCATAGATGCAGAGGCTTCCATGACAGTTAAATGGATGAGTTATAATATCAGTAAGAAAAATATCTGGACATTGTGATAAATGCTTTTATAATTCCTCAGTTAAAGGAAATAATTTACCTTCTGAACAATATCCTTATTACCCTGGGATTGCTCAAATTTAGGTGGGAACCATGCTCAATTACCTTACTTGCCATGGATCTCCAGCCCACTGATTGACAGATGTAAATTTCTTTATAAATGTGAAACAATAAGAGACGGTTAAATGGTATGCAATTGCTGGAACTTCATTTATAAAGTAATGAATTGGGCAGGTGAAAAAAAAACTGTGCCTCTATTGGAAATACTTTTTTGTGTGCTCGTCATAGCTGTATAAAATATAGATTAACAATAAACCGAACGTTTTCACTCTGGCAGAGGAAAGTACTGTACTTTTTCAATGAAAATATTCAGAAATAATACTACACATTACTGACTTATGTGTGGAATAAAATACTTAAATAAGTCAAAGTAGGGCTTTTACACAGATATTGTTTTCTATTTCACACAGGGATCTAAAGAGTCAATACAAAGAAAATATTCTTAATCTAATCACCCCGGTCTTTCTCTCCTAAACTACCCTAATGGATTAGGAGATCCTTGTAATATCTTTTTTTTTTTCCTTTTTTAATTCATCTTCACAATGGCGAGGGCTAACTCATCCTTAGGAAAGCCACTGTTCATAGGGTGTCTTGGGAAGGTAAGCTTATAGAGGGGAAAATAAATCTGAGAGCCTTTCATGTGTACAAAACTTTCCTCTGATCATAGCTTGGGACAGAATTATGTTTTCTGAGTTCTTACTTCTTTAACTTCCTTATGTGTCATTTCACATACCCAAGATTCAAAATCAGTAGTATTTTTTTTTTCCCAAACACATCACACATTAGGCCACAAAACAAGACAACAAATTTAAAAAGATCAAAGTTATTCCATGCATCTTTTCTGACCACACAGCTATGAAAGTAGAGGAGTCAACCACAAGAAAAAATCTGGAGAGACCACAAATACATGAAGGTTGAATAACATGCTACAAAATCAGTAGTGTTCTTCAATACTAAAATACTGGCATAAAAATAATCTCTGATTCCTCATAAAAAAGAGGTTCACACCTATAATGCATTATAATAATATTAGTCATAGTCTTGTTTCCAAATTCATAATAATGTCTGTATAAGTGCATTTTATTTCTCTGTGCAGTAAGGTGGAAAAATAAATGACTGGTGATGCTATTTTTTGCAGGGTTGTTCAGAAATAAGAGAAGGAAGTCATGCATCACAGATACTAGTAAATATCCATAGTTTTCTTCTAAATAACTCCAGAATTTATGGCAAGATAGCAGAGACTCAAAAATGAGTAAGACAAACCCCTGAACTATAATAGTTAAAGAACTATATTATAACAAGATAAGTACTGTGTGTTTATAACACACTATGGGGCGTGATAGAGAGAGTGACTCTTGACATTTGAGATGACCAATTACATGAACCCGAATTGGCACTCTTAATAGTAGTGGCTCGGCCCATTTAAAGTATCACGCAAACTGTATTTAACTTTGACCTCCAAAAAGTTTTGACAACTACCTAATCAAATATTTACTGAACACTTGTCATATGAAAAGAACAGAAAAAAATACACTCATAAACAGTGTAGTAACTGCACATAAACAGTGTAGACAAGTCCTTTAGAGATTTATCTTAGGGCAACATCACTGTGAACTGAGGCCACAGAGGAGACCCCAACAGAAGAGATGATACGTGAACCTGGCTTTGGAGTAACAAAATCCAATATTTTGGATTTTTTTTTTTAATTTAAATTCAACTAGCCAACAAATAGTACATCGTTAGTTTCGGATGTAGGGTTCAATGATTCATCAGTCGCATAGAACATCCAGTGCTCATCACATCACACGCCCTCCTTAATGCTCATCACCCAGTTACTCCATCCCCCCCACCCACCTGGCCTTCTGCAACCCACAGTTTGTTTCCCAGAGTCAAGAATCCAATATTTTGAAAAGAAAAATAATCTGGCATTACTAGGAATCACAAATGTTTACAATGTCTTTCTATTCTAGTTTAATTGAAGTTTTTCCTTTTTTTAATTTTCTTTTTTTCCTTTTTTTAGAGAGAAAAATACAAAATGGGGTAGGGGAAAGGGAAGAAGAAGAGAGCAAAAGAATCTTAAGGAGGCTCCACACCCAGCCTGGAGCCTGAGGTGGGCTCAATCTCAGGACTCTGAAGAGATCATGACCTAAACTAAAATCAAGAATCAGGTGCTTTAACGATGGAGCCACCCAGGCACCCCTAGCTGAAGGAGCAGTCAAACACGCGATATGAGATACGAAAGCGCTTTATTGTGAAACATTTTCACAAATTAAAGGAATATTAAGTCAAGCAGAGAGAGTCAATTATCATATGGTTTCACTTATTTGTGGAGCATAACAAATAGCATGGAGGACATGGGGAGATGAAGAGGAGAAGGGAGTTGGAGGAAATTGGAAGGGGAGGTGAACCATGAGAGACTATGGACTCTGAAAAACAATCTGAGGGTTTTGAAGGGGCGGGGGGGTGGGAGGTTGGGGTACCAGGTGGTGGGTATTATAGAGGGCACAGATTGCATGGAGCACTGGGTGTGGTGCAAAAATAATGAATACTGTTATGCTGAAAATAAAAAATAAATTAAAAAAAGGAATATTAATGGCAATGGGGAGCTATTGAAAGATTTTTCAGTTGTGAGGTGTTGGTGATCACATGTACCTTTCTAGAATGTAAATCCCAGAACACTAGCTTTCCTCTTCTTTGCAAGGTACTTGGGAATCAACTGGCATTTCTCCTTTTTAAACTACTATTCCCTTTGGGATTCTTCTCTGATTTCTATTGCTAAGTAGTATTCCTCAGAGCAAATTGAGGCAAAGTAAAGAATAAGGCATTGTCTCCTATGAGTAATTTGCATTTAAATATATCACTGATGGCCAAGTCCATGGATCTCTACTCCAAGTAGGTCATCATTTCTTCATATTACAATAGGTTTGTCCAAATGAATGCAACTTAAATATTCTAACTGGGTGAGGTTCACCCAAGATTAAGTACCTAGCTAACTGCACTTGTGTGAATTTATGTTTAGGATTAAGTTTCTTCATGGTTACTCTATTTCACTTTTTAAATTTTTCAGATTTCCTATCTTTCCTTTCCTATCTGTTAATCATTCTTTAGGAAGAATATGGCAATGGTTTCTTTCAGATCACACTTGCATTGCCCATATGTGTTATTTGCTTAATTTACAAGGCATCTGTCATTATCTTATTTCCTGGGTGATTATTCTGGTATGTTGAAGCTGCTTTTCTCCTCTGTCTTTAAACGTCTGTGTTTCTCTTTTAAATAAGATTTTTTTTTTCTAGCTGTGGACTTAAATTTTTAGTACTGTATTTCATTTTCAATGTCACGAATTTCTATACATAAACAATAATGCAACACTTAAGGAAAACATTAAAACACGCCCTCTTTTCATGGGTTTATTCTTCAAAAGAGTTTGAAGTTTACTTGCTCTCTCTTTAACAAACTGTAAGTTCCATTCAATGCTATTTGTTGAAGGGTCCCTATGTTAAAAGGCTGGTAGGGCTGCAAAGGGAAACCAACAAAATTGGTGCATTCATTCTTTATGGGCTAGCACACCCAGAAAACAATTTTGACTTCAATTATAGAAGGAGGACACATAAAACTATAAGCATATCTAGAACCAAAAACTGCGTAACAAAGGAGACATAATGTTTTGAGATAGGAGTTGTTTGTAGGACATGAACTTTTGTGTTTTATTGAAATTATGTTTAATTATTTTTGTAGATGAGACAGAATAGCAGGAGTTTTCTGAAATGGGGTTTCTCTCTTATTTCCCTTTCTGCAATGTGTTTTAAAAGCCTAAGATTAGGGTGCCTGGGTGGTGCCTCTGCCTTCAGCTCAGGTCATGATCCCAGGATTCTAAGATCAAGTCCTGCATTGGGCTCCCTGCTTGGCAGGAAGCCTGCTTTTCCCTCTCCCCCATGTCTCTGTCAAATAAATAAAATCTTAAAAAAAAAAGTCTAAGATTAAATGGAGTATAGAGATAGCCCCACAGAATTTTAATCCAAATTGGTTACATATTGATATGCCCAATAAATTTTTCATTCCTGAGTACTTGCCACTAGTCTAACGTTCTTGGAAGGACAATAAAAATGAAAATATATATTGTTATAGTGTCCCCAACATTGACACAACATGTAAAACATCCACAAACTGCATAATTAAGTATAAAAATAGCCTATTCAATAACTTGATTATTTGTTTTTATTTCTTTGTGATGTCTAGAATTGGAAGATGACTGTCATTGTAGAAATTTGCTAATAAGCATAGTGCCTTTGTGGAAAATCCAAAGGGAAAATTCTTTGTGATGGAGATTTTTATTCTTCTATTAAAGACTATGGCAGCATTGGGTAAATTCTGACTGTAATGCATGCAGGTGTAGGCATTCAGGTTTGGTTTCCCGAACTAGAGCTTCTGTGCATGATTAAAAAAAAAAAAAATCTGCGGGCACACAATCTCCCAGGTCCCTGTGTCTATCTGTATGTGAGGTCACGTGCAAAAGCAACAAATCAGAGGATGCCTCTGCTGAAGCTGACTCAAAAATATAAATACCCAAGCTGCTCCTAAACAAGAGCTCTTGCCTACTAAACTATGGAATATTGGGGAAAAATACATGAAAATCAAAACTGGAAACAGGACAGCAATCTACACTTGAGAGAGACTCCAGGTACCCAAGTCAAACCGTGGTTCTAACACCAGCATTAACGTGGGCCAATTACATCAAGCCATTTTGAAAGGCTGTTTTTCACCATGTTTCTTCAATCCTTCAGTCTGCAGTGATGACCAACATCAGATACTATTAAGAAGTCTTCAAGCGTGTAAAATAATATGATTTCACAATGATTACATATTCACTCTACAGCTGGCTGAAGTTTTTACATCTCCATTTGTCATTGACGATTGTGTCCAATTAAATGATTAGCTTTTAAAAACTGCTGCACATTATGAGAGTGAACTTGTGTTCCATTGCACTGAGTGATGCAGAAACAAACTCATTACAGCATGTAATTCACCCATATTAAATAACAAACAGATGGCTGCTGTAAATGAGAGCTCCTTTTTCTCTTCAAAAGTGCCAGGAAAAAGGTGTTTTTATTTATCTTTGTTTCCAGCTTCTTTCTGTTTTCTTGACAAGTGGGCAGCTGGTTGCTGAGGTTTTCAATTGGTGCAGAAGAATGAAAAGCCTGTTTCCATTAATTTCCCCATAAAATAAGTCTTTGAATCATTTCTGTTATAAATGCAAGTGCAGTAGCAAGCTGCTGCTTGATTAATTCACTTATTATGAAGATTTCATCTTTTATAAGAGGGCCTGCAGGTAATTTATCTTGTTTAGTAAGATTAGAAAAATGTAATTATCTTGATACCTTTGGACCCCTCTCATTTTAATTGTGTTCCCATAAATTTCAAACATAAAGATGGGAATTTTTTGTGCACAAATGTTCCAACATGTGGTCAAAAAATGTGCTGTAAGATCTGCATAAAAATTTATCAAGTAAAATACATTAGGACTGTACTATTACAGGAATGCATACAAATAAAGCCAGCACACAATTATGCTAGTGTGTACAAACAAATCCCTACATTTTTGGTTCCCTAGTCATCTAACAGCTGGGGTGAGGTAAAGGGTTTGGGATTTGTTAAAAAGACTTTTTGATTTTGTTTTTGTTTTTGTTTTTGTTTTACCAAGCATAAATGTCTCTAGGGAAATGAAGAAATCTGTCTTATTTACACTAATAAAATTAAAATTGTGTCTGTCTTCAAATGTTCTAAACTCAAATGAATTGACTACTAAGTGTATATTTCATGTACTCTTTCCATCATTTTCATTACATTTCTTAACATCTTTGGGAATTTGGATAGAGCTGTGATTTTATAATGACAATCCAATTTGATTTCCTCTTAAAAACACTCTCTAAGACTGTGAAGAGAACTACTGCAATCCATTTCCACATGTAACTTCAGATATTCAGTCTCGTAGGAAACGTGCTCTCAGCTGGGCAGAATTATCTTCTTTTTCTCTGATCTTCAGTTCCACTGGAATTGGGGTTTTAAAACCTTTAATTTCATTCTATTAATAGTATTTAATGTGCATTTTTTGGATTTGAAAATATATCAAATATTAATATATCAAATATATCAAATGTCAAAACTAACTACTTAGTTACTTCTTATTACTATCAATGGATATTTCTGTCAGCCTGGACTTAGCGTCCTAGCAGAAGGAAACCAAAAATATAATATTATACAGAGTTGTCTAGTCTTCTTCTATGGCTTTATACAGGAAAGCATTTCATCCTTTGTGGTCTGCTGAATGGCAATAAACAGGTCAAGTGATTGCTCTGTTAAATTCTGTAAGGTGTGTGCTCAGTCAGGCAAGCAACAAGATATAATTGGGGTACACAGAGTTTTGCTATGTAAGAAAAAAAGACTGTAAAATTAAAAAGATATAGGGTGGGATTCCTATCATACTTCTCCACTTATAAAACATATTTCAATCAAATTATATAGCTTAAAGAAGTGGAATAAAATAATGTGATAGAAAAACATACGTTACTGGTACAAACTGGTTGCATGATTGTACATTCATCTTTTACCTTTCTGATTTATTCTCTTTGTTTTATGAATATAGTTGCTAAATATTTCTACCTTTAGGTCTCTGTGCCAAAAAATTACAGATTGTGAACACCTGTGTATTATTCTCTTATCAATTTTATGAACATACACTAAAAATGGATTATGCCTAAGACTCAGTACTGGGGATGAGGAATCTCCTCCATTTATTAAACATGTGGCTTCTTGCACCTTATTCTCCACATCTGTTACCTTAGCTGTGAATGGTGTTCTGCTTCTGTCAGCCCAGAAGAGTTTCTGTGAGAGTAAGCACTTTGACGAATGAATTAGTTTAGTTATCTTTTTCACCCTAGATTTCTCAAACTCTACTAAATATTGGGTGTTAAATAAACTTCTATGTTACTTGTCACGGTTATACAATTTGTCATTTTTCATAAAATTGATAAGAGAAAGGACCTCAGTAGTGTGTAAAGGACAAGCGGTCAGGCTTATATATCTATCATATTTCATTAGCCTGCTCTAATAATAAGGGGGAGGCACTGCAATTTTAGCAAGTATTTTACATTATTTCTTTAAGGTTTTATTTATTTATTTATTTACTTACTTATTTACTTACTTACTTATCTGTTTGTCAGAGAGAGAGAGAGAGAAATGCAGGCAGAGGGAGAAGCAGGCTCCATGCTGAGCAAGGAGCCTGATGTGGAACTCAGTCCCAGGGCCCTGGGAACACGACCTGAGCCAAAGGCAGACACTTAACCGATGAACCACCCAGGTGTCTTCTTATCTTATATTTTGATAGTTGGCAGAGAAGAAGAGGCATCTTAGCATCTTCCTCTAATTTGTCCTTTCCAAATTGGGGCTCATACATGTCTCCTCCTCACCTGTCTGTCTTCTTACATTGTTACCTAATGTGGGTTAATACCCTCTTCATGGCTTTGTTTAGTAATTTCTATGAAGGCAGCTGGAATATTTCTCAAGACTTTCAGAACTTCTTTGGAATAATACAGAAATAAATAAAGGGACCTTCTTGAGAGTCCCTCTTAATTTTAGAGTAGGCAACTCTGAGGGGGAAAAAGAAAAACCAGTGATTCAGTACCTAATTGCAAATGTTACTCTGATCCTTCTCTATCCTAGGATTACTGCATAAAATGAAAGATAATTTTAAGGAAAATGGAGAAGAAAGATATATTGCTAAGGAAAGAATCTGAAAAAGCTAATCCATTGGCTCAAGGATATTGCTGATATTTTAGTGAGATAAAATATCATAATTTCAAATTGCAACTACATACAAAATCTTGTTTTGCTAATGAATTTGGAATAGCTGCTTTCAGGATTAAAAAAAAAGAAAGAAAAAAGAGCAAGGAGAGAAGAAAAACAAAACAAAACAATGATGGAACTCTTTGGGAAGATGGCAGAATAGGAGAACCCTAAGCTCAGCTTCTCCCATGGATACAACTAGATAACACCCACATCAGTGTAAATAATCCAGAAAATAACCCAAAGACTAGCAGAACAGATTTTCCACAGGTAAATGTAGAGAAGTTGAAGTGGGTAGGAAGGAAGGAGATGGGAGTCAGAAGCCAAATGGACCCATGGGACTGTCCATGGTGGGGGGAGAGACATGGTGGACACATAGAAGATAATCAAGCTGTACTCCAGGCACCTAGGCACAGAGACGACACTGAGAAGATGAGTCCCCACCACCCTCCTATCCCAACCTAGATACATGGATACCTGGGGAAAATAGCACAGTCCCAGAACTCCCCATCCAACTTGGTAACAGCACACCCTGTTCCTGT
Organism: Mustela erminea; assembly: GCF_009829155.1. Classification (NCBI taxonomy): domain Eukaryota; kingdom Metazoa; phylum Chordata; class Mammalia; order Carnivora; family Mustelidae; genus Mustela; species Mustela erminea. The sequence continues at coordinate 36,188,462 of NC_045628.1, read as the reverse complement.
ATGCTTCAGCAGATCTTCCCCCTCCATCAGGCCTGGACAAGAGTTTTCCAAGTGCCTGTAGGGCCCCCTCCTAAAGCAGAAAGTAAGGGCATTGATGGCATTGCACATACCACTCCCATGCCCTTTTTTTCTGCCCTTCCAACCCAGATAGCACATGCAGAAATTTTCCCAGACAGATGCAACCCCTCCTCCTTCAGTGGACCATAGCAGACCTTACTGACATTGCATACCCCTCCCCATGTTCTCCTGGAGACCTGCCCCTGTGAGTACATTCTTAGGGCCCAGTCAAAGTTATGGCACAAACCTGGCAGTATACAAGCAGTTCTGACTGCCAGCACCACTCTAGATAGTGTCTTTCCCTGAAAAGAGAGGCAGAAGTGCCCACACACCAGTCAGATGGCAGCCCCAGGAGTGGGTTGGGAACAGACATCTACTCTGACTACAGGCCCTCTCAACCAAGCAAAGATTCTCAGAGGACAACAAACGGATAGGGTCCTACAGTTTTGTGCTACTGCATCTCTGGGCTAAGGTCTCATCTGATTCACTTTAAGCCCAAGATGTCCCTAGCCTGGCCCATAATAACACAGTTACTCCCTTCCCACAACAGGCAAAGAGAGCCATTTCACATGACCAGACTGAACCTAAACATGGCTTGGCCACAACAGTAGAGTGCATGCAGCATACATAAGAGATACCTCTGAAGCACCAGAATCTAGTGAGCAGGGGGCACTGCACTACAGAGCACTAAGGGATCTCCTTCTCTTCTTCATAGGCCCACTATTTCTTTTTTTTTTTTTTCCCAGTTTTTATTTTTTATTTTTATTTATTTGTCAGAGAGCAAACAAGTGAGCACAAGCACAGGGATTGGCAAGCAGAGAGAGAAGCAGGCTCACTGCTGAGCAAGGAGCCTGATGCAGGACTTGATCCCAGGACCCTGGGATCATGACATAAGTCAAAGACAGATGCTTAACCGAATGAGCCCTCAGGCATCCCAGGTCACTATTTTCAAAAGCAGGAGACATAACTGACTTTCTTAACATAGAGAAACAGACACAGAGAATTAGACAAAATGAGGAGACAGAGGAATATGTCCCAAATGGAAGAAGAGGACAAGATTACAGGAAGAGAGCTAAATGAAATGAAGATCTGTCATATGCCTAACATAGAACACAAAACAATAAACATGAAAAAATATACTGGACTTTAAAAAAGAATGAAAGACCTCAATGAGACTCTCAACAAAGACATAGAAAATATAAAAAAGAACCAGAGATTAAAAAACACAATAAATGAAACGAAAAATACACTAGCAGAAATAAGTAGTAGATTAGAAGAAGCAGAAGAACAATCAGCAACTTAGAAGATATAGTAAATGGAAAGTAATCAAGATAAACAGGAGAGAGAAAAATAATAATAATAAATGAAAACAGACTAAGGGAACTCGGCAAAACCATGAAGTGTAATAACATTTGCATTATAGGGATCCCAGAAAGAGAAGAGAGAAACAGAGGCAGAAAATTTATTTGAAGAAAGAGTAGCAGAAAACTTGCCCAATTTGGTGAAGGAAATTAGAAGTTCAGATCCAGGAGACAGTCTCCCCCCAAAATCAACCCAAGGTTTACACATTAAGACAGTTATTAATTAAAATGGCAAAAATAAAGATAATTTTTAAGCACCAAGATAAAAGAATACAATTACAAACAAGGGAATCCCCAAAAGGCTATCAGCTGATATTCCAGCAGAAACTACACAAGGCAGAAGAAAGTGGCATGATACATGTGAAGTGCTGCAACAAACAAGCAAACAAAACCCTGAAACTAAGAATATTCTATCATTCAAAGTGCAGGGAAGGATAAAAGGATAAAAAGTTTTCTAGACAAAAGTGAAAGGAGCTCATGGCACTAAAATAGCCCTACAACAGATGTTAAAGGATCTCCGAATAAAAAGGAAAGATCATAAGCAGAAGTAAGAAAAGTAGGAAACATAAAAGTTGTAAAATTAAAGTTTGTCTATAAAAATTAGTCAAGGTATTCATAAAATAAAATGATATAAAATATGACACTATTACCTAAAACCTGGGGGGAGAGAAACAAAATTTAGTGATTATAGAATGAGTTCAACCTTAAGTGACTCTGAACTTAATATAGATAATATACAGATGTTATTTATAAACTGGATGGAAACCACAAATCAGAAAGACAGTATTAGATATGCAAAAAAAAAAGAGAAAGAATACAAGAATATCACTAAAAAAAGGCAGCAAATGATAAAGGAAAGAGCAAGAGAAGAACTGAGAACTACAAAGACAACCATAAAATAAGTAATGAAACAGCATAAGTACATACTTATCATTTATTACTTTGAAGATAAATGTACTAAACATGTCAAGCAAGACACAGGGTGATGGAATAGATTAAAAAAAAAGCAAGGCCCATCTATATGCTGCCTACAAGAAACTAATTTCAGACCTAAAGACAAATGCAGACGCAAAGTGAAACAAATGAAAAGCACTTATACAAATGATGGTGAAAGACGATTAAAGCAGCAATACTTGTATCAGGCAGAAGAGACTTTAAGACAAAATATAAGAAGAGATAAAGAAGAACAATGTATAATTATGAAGGGAACAATCCAACAAGAAGATATAACAATTATAAATACTTATGCACCCAACATGTGAGCACCTAAATACATAAAGCAGCTAATGAAACCAATTGATAGTAATACAATCATAGTAAGGGACTTTAACACCTCACTTATATCAATGGATAGATCATCCAAACAGAAAGTCACCATGGAAATAGCAGTTTTGAATGATATTGGGCAGGATTTGGAATATTCCATCCTAAAACAGCAGAATACAAATTGCTTTGTCCAAATACAAATTTGGACATGGAATATTCTCAAGAATGGATCACATGGTAGGCCACAAAATATGTCTCAAAAATTCAAAAAGATCATACCATGCATCGTTTCTGATCACAACTCTGTGAAAATAAAAACCAACTGCAAGAAAAAATCTGAAAAGAATACACAGAGGGACACCTGGGTGGCTCAGTGGGTTAAGCCTCAGCCTTCGGCCCAGGTCATGATCCCGGGGTCCTGGGATCGAGCCCCATGTCGGGCTCTCTGTTCAGCAGGGAGCCTGCTTCCCTTCCTCTCTCTCTGCCTGCCTCTCTGCCTACTTGTGATCTCTGTCAAATAAATAAATAAAATCTTTTAAAAAATACACAGAAGTTGAATAACTTGCTACTGAACAATGAATGGGTAAACCAAGATAACAAAGATGAAATTTTTAAAAATACATGGAGACAAAAGAAAGTGGAAACACAATGGTCTAAAACCTTTGGGATGCAGCAAAAGCTATTGTAAGAGGAAAGTTTACAGCAAGACAAGCCTACCTCAAGAAGCAAGATAAATCTTGAATAAACAACCTTACCTTACATCTGAAGGAGCTAGAAAAAGAATAATCAACCCAAAACCCTCAGAAGGAAGGAAATAATAAAGAGCAGAGCACAAACAAATGAAATAGAAACCAAAAAAAAAAATACAAAAACAAGAAAAAAAACAAAACAAAGCCCAATAGAACAGATCAATGAAACCAGGAGTTAGTTTTATGAAAGATCAATAAAATTGATAAAACTTTAATCACATTTATAAAAGAAAGAGGACTCAAAATCAGAAATAAAAAATAGGAGTAATAATAACCAACACCACAGAAATACAATTTTAAGAGATTATCATCAAAACAGTCAACAAAGCAAAGAGGCAACCCACAGAATGGGAGAAGATATTTGCAAATGACACTACAAAGGGCTCATATTCAAGATCTATAAAGAACTCCTCAAACTCAACACACACAAAACAGATAATCATATCAAAAAATGGGCAGAAGACATGAACAGACACCTCTCCAAAGAAGACACACAAGAAAAGAAAGAAGTGACAGGAGCAGTAGCAGCCCTACAACTAATTAGTCATTTCAGTTCTCTATTAAAATGTAACGAATCACCATAAAACACAGTGGCTCAAATAAACACTATTATAACTCATGATTATGTGCATGAACTGAATTATTTTATGTTTTAGCTGGTGTCCCTTTAGATGCTGAGATGGTTGAAAGGTTCAAAATGGCCTCATTCTGATGGCTAGTAATTGATCCTGCCATGGCTTTGATTCACTTGGGCCTCTTCATGAGGCTCTTTAGGATTCCTCACCGATGAAGATCTCAGGAGAGCAAGAACTCAGTCATGGGGGCTAGATTCCAAGAACTCAAAGATGGAAGCTGCCAGGTCTTCTCAAGGCTTAATCCTGAAACTGTCACATTGTGAGTTCTGTCTCATTGTACTGGTTAAAGCAGTGTCAGCTCAGATTCAAGAGGAGGATACTTACAAAAGAGCAGGAACAAAAAGACCGTGTGGTTCACTGGGGCCACACAAAGTAAAATCTATCACATAGCAAACAATATCATGAACAAGCCATACTTGCGGGAAGCAGTCTGTCTCCATTGCAACATAAGAAATGAAAATGCCTAACTATGAATACATACTCTCTATATCCATTGGCTAGGAAAGGAAAAAAAAAAAAAACTATAGAAACATAAAAAGTCACCTATTATTAAGAAAAAAAGGCTCAGTTAAATTGGAGTAGAGCCCTATTCCATCTTACCGCTACCACCAAAGCAAACCAAACCCACACTACACACTACTTCAAATATATGAAGAAATCTACATCTTTCAATGGTTAATTTAAAAAAAGGAAAGAGCCAATATAGCAACATTACAAAGATACTATTTGTGGGGAAAAAAGGATGATGGTGCCAAGGAAGGAATCAAAATAGAAATAATTATAAATAAACTTCATCAGAAAAAGAATTAGAGTGAAATTTGTGATCATATTGTATTAATCAAAATAAAACAAAAGCATAAACCCTCAAAAGTGTAATTATTCCTATTCCAAAAGTGGAATCGCAGGAACTCAAAGAATATGCATGATTCAATAGAAGAAAATAGAACACGGAAATTCATATCAAAGCATTAAAAGCATCTAGATTAAAAAATAAATATAAGAGAGATCATATGATAGTTGTCTTTCTCTGCTTGACTTATTTCGCTAAGCATGATACGCTCTAGTTCCATCCATGTTGTCGCAAATGGCAAGATTTCATTTCTTTTGATGGCTGCATAGTATTATAGAGGGCACGGATTGCATGGAGCACGGGGTGTGGTGCAAAAATAATGAATACTGTTATGCTGGAAATAAAAATAAATAAAATAAAAAAAAAAATAAATGAACACATGCAAAATAAAAAAAAAAAAATAAATAAATAAATATAAGAAAGAAGAGATTGTGGGGCATCTAGGTGGATCAGATGTTAAGTGTCTGCCTTCAGCTCAGGTCTTGATACCAGGATCCTGGGATGAGCCCTGCATCTGACTTCCTGCTTAGTGGGAAGCCTTCATCTCCCTCTCCCACTCCCTCTGCTTGTGTTCCTATTTTCTGTCTCTCTCTCTCTCTCTGTCAAATATATAAATAAAATCTTAAAAAAAAAAAGAAGAGATTGTGATATGCTTGGTAGGAGATTTAGAGGACAGAAATGACAAAAATGTGCAAATAAAAATAATTTTAAAAGTCAGACAATAGAAGAGGAAATAAAACACAAATTTTAGAAGCTGCAAGAAAAACTGAAATAAGGGGGGAAAAAACCCCTTTTTTTCTTATATATAAATGTATAATTCTAAATATTTGCCAAGGGGTACCTGGGTGGCTCAGTAGGTTAAGCCTGTGCCTCTGGCTCAGGTCATGATCTCAGGGTACCAGGGTCAAGTCCCGCATCGGGTTCTCTGCTCAGCGGGGAGCCTGCTTCCCCCTCTCTCTCTGCCTGCCTCTCTGCCTATTTGTGATCTCTCTATCTGTCAACTAAATAAATCAATCTTTAAAATAATTTGACAAATAAATTTAAAAATATGGAAAGTCACACTGTATGTCAGGGTAAATTAGCTAAGAATAATTATGGATTCAGATTCTAGCAATATTTCAGAATTCCAATGGGCTTTTGTTTTGGCAGATAGGCAAAAATATTATCACTTCCATGGGCAAAAATTTTATCCTCTGGCCCACACTAATATACACAGGATTCTCAAGGAAAGAAAATGCAACCAAGGCTTTGTTCTAGTCGTTCAAATTCAATAGCAATAAACATGAAAGAATACAGAGAATATTATTGCTATGTGCCATTATTGAGAAACCAACAAGAAATCAAACAACAAGCAATGAAGATATGATTGTGAAAACCACAGCTGAAGGACTGATAAGAATGAATACATTTGATGGTACAACTATTACTAAAACTAATGTGAAATTTAAAATTACAGAAAATGTCAATTGTATATATCCTGGTAATACAAAACGATAAATATATTTGCCCCATCCCACACTCTTATAATAGTCCTTTCATTAACTTCTTAAGGTAACATCTTTTAATGTGACAACCATATTCTGTTGTATACCTGACTATATCCATATCAGAACTCAGACAAATATGCAGAGTATTCAAGTTTACACTGATAGGAAATAAAAAATAAATATAATCCAATTTACTAGTTAGAAAAAAATATAAACAGAATGGAAATAAAAGTGATATTATAAAGGGGAAAATAATGCACTGAAGATACTAGAATAAATAGGTTATAACTACTCACTTAAAAAAAAAATAAAAAACAGAGAAGCCAATAGCTAACCCAACTAAGGAAAGAAAAGTTTGGAAAGCGGTCTCAAATTAAGGAAAATAATCAATAAATAAGGAAACATGAACAGTAAGATACATTTTCTAGACTTTACACAAAAAAAGTATTTAAAAATATGTATGAACTCCACTAGAAATATTTATGAAAAGTGATTCTAAAATGGTTAAGCAAACTTAAGTTCTAGAAGAAAAAATTAGGGGAAGGGTTGGAGATCAACCTTTTCCCACTCTCTCCCTGATGACAAGTACTAAACACATGTGTTTTTACTGCGGAATTCTTTTTTTTTTTTTTTAAGATTTTATTTATTTATTTGACAGACAGAGATCACAAGTAGGCAGAGAGGCCTGCAGAGAGAGAGGGGGAAGCAGGCTCCCTGCCGAGCAGAGAGCCTGACGTGGGGCTCAATCCCAGGACCCTGGGATCATGACCTGAGCCGAAGGCAGGGGCTTTAACCCACTGAGCCATCCGGGTGCCCCTTTATTGCGGAATTCTATCAAAAATTTAAAATTGGATAAATTCAATGGTATGAAACTAGCTCCAAGTCATACAAAAGTGAAAAACAAACAAACAAACAAAAAACAAAACAAAACAAAACAAAACAAAACACATGCCAAATCCTTAAGTAAAAATTGTACTGAAACTTTGAGATTTTATTTACTTTAGTTTTTAAAAGATTTATTTGTTAGAAAGACAGAGATACGGAGCACAAGCAGGAGCAGTGGCAGGCAGGAGAAGCAGACTCCCCACTGAGCAGGGAGCCTCATATGGGACCCAATTCCAGGACCCTGGCATCGTGCCCTGAGCTGAAGGCAGACGTTTAACCAACTGAACCATGCAGGCATCCTGAAACTTTGAAATTTTAAAAGAAAAAAGCTACAAATTTTAACTCTCATTATGTATATTTATGTAAAATGTATTCACAAAGGCAAGACACATATTAGAAGAATGGTAAACCATGATGAAATGAGGTTTACTTTATAAAAGGATGTTGCCATATTAGAATCAATCTTACGCCCTTATAGAATGATATATCACAATTGTCTTGGGAAAAAATAACTCATTAAATCTCAACCTGGCATTTGGAAACATTCAAAATCCATTCTTGGTAAATAATTCCATAAAGAATACCTTTTAAAGGAAGAATGTAAATGCATTTCATACACGATGAGCATCACATATGTAGCACATGATAGTGACCCACTGCATATCATCTCTTCAGCCAGCAGAGATAAAACCTCCCACAAATCCATCCAAGTTCACATGCAGCATAAAGCAAACTTCTCAAAGACAGTTATGAGATCATATTAAACTTTTTAGTTTGGCATCAATCTGGGTTTCTGGCCCATATTTGTTAAAAACTGTGAGGAACTTTGTATGTTTCCTTATTTACAAGCATCATGCCTATATTACTTTACTTTCAAATGAGCCTGCCTCAGTTTCTTGCCTCCAGACATAACGCATGAATCTCCTGGGCAAGAAGAGACTCATGACTCAGAGAAAGTAGCATGAGATCAGTTGATTACTGTCATTTATCCTTCCTCCCCACTTTCTCAACAGGAACACAAATAAAGCACACAGACTTGAAACACAGCGAGTCTGTATTGGAGGACAGGAAATTTAAGGTTAGGAAACTCAAATCTTTTTTTTTTTTTTTTTTTTTTTTTTTTTGAAACTCAAATCTTTTTAATGGGCTATAGGCATGCATGACTTTAGGTCCAAAGGAAGGCATCATGTGTCTTACACTGGACTGTAAGCATGCCTGGCTTTTGCTCTGGTGGGAGACATTATCTCTATCATTCAAAGATGTCCATTATACAAATCTCTCTACAATGTTCATCTGAAACAAAGTGCAGTTAATACTTTGCTTCATCAGAGGAACAGAAATGCATGTGACCCATGGACCACTGTCTAGCAACAATAATACATTTAACCATTCCCCAAATGAATGAATATAACTGATGAAAAAAATTGAGGTAAATGTTATCATTCCCACTTTAAGAGGGGATAATTGAAAACTTGGATTCCTTTAGGTTCAATAAAAACAAAGAAATTGTCAGAGGAAGCATCTAACCAACCAGCTCTACTGCTGTCTGAGTGGGCACCTTCATCTGAATCTTAAGAACACCAGCCAAGCTAACAACACAAAAATAGAGAATCTTATATCTATCAAAAAGATCTATTTTAAAAAGTAGAAATCAGATCAAAACAAGTTCATTCCACTTAAATAAGCATTTAGTTATAGCTTCTATCTTACAGTGGGAATCGACATCCTGTTTATTATACAATGTCACCTCCTTGTCTGTATTGACTCAAGAGTGGGAAGGCTACAAATGGACCAAAGTCAGTTACTATATCCTTGAATTTAATCTTTTAGAAATTGGCTTTGCTGTTTTATAAAAATTCTAGAACTAGACAGAGATGGTCTTTGATATGACATAATCCTAAACAGAGACAGAGTGGGCAGAGCTTGCTATACAGGCAATGTTTTACATGTATCTTTAGTATGTTTAAAAACTGTCAGTTAAGTTTTACTTCATATTTTATTTTCCTACATCTTTTTTCAATGCATAAGGGAAAATATGGCTAAGAAAACAAGGCTTAGTTTCAACTATTTGATTAATAATTAATCCATCTGTGCTATGAAACTATTATTCCAGAAAGGTAACCCTTAAACAGAAAACTTGCTTTTAGAATGCTCATTTTTTCAAAATACAAGTCTTTATTCTAGTAAAAGTGATCAGGGATAACAATGTCAACATATTTAGAAAAGGCCTCATAAAAATGCCAAGGTAAAATTGTCTCTGGTGACTTCAGCAAAATAGAATAAACCTGGAAGAGAAAAAAAAAGTAGTTCCATGCTGCCTCACACAAATCAAAAAATATAATCTTCAGAAGTTTAAGAAATGGCAGGTGTTCCCTAAATAAATTAATAACATAATATAACTTATAAGTAGTTGCCCAAATCACTAGGCCATTGAAATGTTTGCATAGTGCATACTTGGTTTTCAAAAATGACTGTGAATGAACATTTGAATGAATGAATTTGGTTTAAAAAACTAGTGATATATAAATCTTCAGGTTTCTTCTGGGCCTTTAAGCTAGTAAAGTAAATATGGGCTAGGTACTCAATCAATCTTCCCCCTTTTATCAAAAGTACATATTGAACAGGCTGAAAACAAAAAGAAAGCCAATAACTTCAGAAGTCCTCAGAAAATAATGTGTCAATAATTTGTATTAAATGGAGTAACTACCCCTACTCCACTTAATACAAATTTTACTGTTCAAGCTGGGAATCAGCATATCCCATAAACTGTAAGCTGCTCTTCGAAGCTTTCTTAAGAGCTGTAACTCACATATATAAACTCTTTTAAAGTGACTCCTGGCAGTTTTCTCTGGGGCAAAGTTTTTAGACAACTAGGCAGATGTCTAAGTGCACATATTTAGATGTTTTACATTTTGCACACTCATTCTGAGTTAGTCATATTTTGGGTTGCTTGGGGGTTACTAGTACCTTTCATGACAATTATTAGGGCATACAATATTGATCAATGCATGCAGGGTATGGTATCACCCAAATCTAACAAATAAATATGTCAGAAATAAGTCATTTTTTGTGCTATACTGGGCTGTACTCTCTTCTAATAAACAAGCCAAAAAAAACCCTAAATATTTATAGGTATGAGTTGAAATCCTTCAAAATAATCAATAGAAGTAAATCATTTTTCTCAAACCTGAATATTAATGTTAATATATGAGATCTGATACATAGAAATTTGGGGGGGTACTTCACCTTTTCTTAAATTATTATTATGTTATGTTAGTCACCATACAGTGACTAACACATCATTAGTTTTTGAGGTAGTGTTCCATGATTCATTATTTGTGTATAACACTCAGTGCTTCATGCAATATGTGCCCTCCTTAAAACCCATCACTGGGATAATCCATCCCCCACTTCCCTCCCCTCCGAAACCTTTAGTTTATTTCCTAGAGTCCATAGTTTCTCATGATTCATCTCCCCTTTGCCCCCCTCTTCATTTTTCCCTTCCTTCTCCTAATGTCCTCCTTGCTATTCCTTATGCTCCACAAATAAGTGAAACCATAATTTACTTTCTCTGCCTGACATTCTTAGCATAATCTCCTCCAATTCCATCTATGTTGATGCCAAAGTTTGGTTTTCAGCCTTTCTGATGGCTGAGTAATATTCCATTGTATATACGGACCACATCTTCTTTATCCATCCATCTGCTGAAGGGCATCTTGGCTCTTTCCACCATTTGACGATTGTGGACATTGCTGCTATAAATATTGGGGTGCATGTGCCTCTTCTTTTCACTACATCTGTATTTGGGGTAAATACCCAGTACTGCAATAGCTTGGTCATAGGGTAGCTCTATGTTTAACTTTTTGAGGAACCTCCACACTGTTTTCCGAAGTGGCTTGCATTCCCACCAACAGTGTGAGAGGGCTCCCCTTCTTCCACAACCTCTCCAACATTTGTTGTTTCTTGCCTTGTCAACTTTTGCCACTCTAACTGGTGTAAGGTGGTATCTCAATGTGGTTTTGATTTGAATTTCCCTGGTGGCTAATGATCTACAAAGAACTTCTCAAACTCAACACCCAAAAACAAATAATCAAGTCAAAAAAATGGCATGAAGAAGACATGAATTGACACTTCTCCAAAGAAGACAGGCAAATGACTAATAGACACATGAAAAAATGTTTGTCATCATTACAGAGTTTGATTCTTATAAAATTTTGATTTAATAATGCACGTAAATTATCTTAGGTTATTTATTTTTCTTAACTTTATTTTATTTTATTTTTTCAGTGTTCCAAGATCCATTGTTTATCTTAGGTTATCTTAGGTTATTTTCGAACAACATCAGAGCTGGACCTTAAAGACCCATTGCGTTTCTGAAAGATACAATTTACCTTCTTACAATCAGTGTATGAGAGTCACCATTTCTAAAAGATGTTAATGGTGATAATGATTTGAAAAATGGGTGGAATGAGGAATATGGGTACCTTTTTTGCTCTCTATTTTTGATTTTGATTTTCCAGGTTTTCTGTTATTTGAATCTTGGTAGTCACAATTATAGCTTTTATAGTCTAAACATGCAGTAATAACATGATTTAAAACACATTTAGAAATATTATTTAACATTTAATGAATTTTTAATTTTGCACATATAATGCATACTTATGTGCACATGTCTGCACATACGCACACAATATATGTATGTACACATACATATGTATATAAGTATGTGCATGTCATATATCATATGCACAACACATTCATATGTATGTATTTTATATGTATATGTGCATGCATACATGTATATGTGTATACATGCATATATACATAAAACCTGTATGTTTTATATATGTATGTATGCATGCATAAAACATGAATGCATATGTATACACAGTAGTCATACATATACACATATGTATACACAGTAGTTTTGTGTTGTAACTCAGTTAAGTTCCTCATTCAGAATTTACATTATTCACAGCTGGGCAATTTGAAGTGACCTCTCTCTCTGAACAGGAAAGCATTTTTAACTCACCCAAATCCAAGTAACCAAAGAATTTTCTCAGTATTCTTTTTTTTTACTACCTATTATAGATTTTTAAGGCACATCTTTGAAATTTGAGAGGTCTATTTTATTGTAAATACCAGCTTCATGTAATGATGATGGCCTGCCCATTTTCAGATTAAAATAAGTGTCTATTAGAAAATTCAAGGAGTTTCTTTAAAATGGAATTGAATAATGTTAGTTTTATTCTTTTCAATAAAATGTATATGGCTATTGTGTGGGTGCTTCTGCATTTCTGTATTCCTGAAACTAAGCACATTAAAAAAAAGTTTAAATGGTATTTTTTTCTCCTAAAAATTGAAATTTATCAATATTTTTGGCTTTATCATTTAACAGGAAAAAAAGTATTATGATAAGTAGTGGAAAGACATTCATTCAGGTAGTACTATGTAAATATATGCAACTGAATGTTAACATTGGATTATTGATTGGGAATTTTATCATATCATTTGATCCTGATTTTAAAGGTTATCTTCTCATGTAAGTTGGATTGGGGATAAGGGAGTTCTAGTGCAGTAACATATCAAACATGTGATTTATTCCCATCAATACTGTTAATACCTGCTTTCTAATCAATTATAGCATAGTCAGTTTCCTTTATTTTACAGGAATCATTTTACAGGAAAAAATAACGTGTCTGTACGCTATCACTTGTGCAAGAAAATAAAATGCACAAACATATGTAACTATCCTCTTGGTCTCTTTCTTCATCAAAATCAACACCTAGATTTTTCTATTTCACCTTGAAAGTATTTTGACGACTGAATGACCACATTGGCTCAAGTGGATGACCTCTCACATATCACCACCAGAGGGACCTGACTTTTCATCTTAGTGATGGTTTTTTCCATACAAATTGCTCGATTTGGTCTGTAACACAGTTTTATCAACAGGCTTTACCAGTTAAACTACTCCCGATCTGATTTTTGAAACCAAAAAATGTTCTACAACTTTTTGCTCAACACTCCTAATGTTGTTTCTGCCTCATCTGGCTAACAGATACACACCTAACTGCTCCTGCTGTCAAAAACACTGTTTTGGCATCTAAAGAGATTAGGTTTGCTCATGTAACTACTCAGCATGACTCACCATTCATGATATTGTTCTTCATGATAACTTGAAATCCACAGAAATGTGTTAATTACCTCATTCGATCATCTCTACAACCATATCAGGAGATAAAACTGGGATCAATCTCCACACATTTTTTTCAGATGCTAAAGCTGAGATCCGGAGAGATGAAGTGTCTTTTGAAAGAGATAATATTTAGGTAGTTAGGCTGAGATTAAGAACTCATGTTTCCTGTGTCTTAATCTACTGCTCTTTCTACTAAAGTCATTCTGGAGAAAGCGCTGCAGCTAACTTCTCTCACCTTATAGTCACTTAGTTTCAGATCCCTTATAAATTATGAAAAGCCATTACTTGAACTTAATCCTACCTATGGACACATTAACTCAATCTAGATTTATAACTGAAAAACCTAACTCTGAATGAATACTGTACATATAAAATGTATATGCATATGTATTTAAAATGTATATATGTACATATGTGTATATACATATTCACATATAATGCATACTTATGTGCACACGTCTGCACATATGCACACAATATATGTATGTACACATACATATGTATATAAGCATGTGCATGTTATATATCATATGCACAACATATTCATATGTATATATTTTATATGTACGTGTGCATGCATACATGTATATGTATGCATATATACATAAACATGTATGTATGCATAAAATATGCATGCATATGTATACACAGTAGTCACATTACCATTTATTAATGTACATAAATTGTATGTGCTATGTATTATATGCACACACATATATGCATGTATACACATTTATATACATACACACATCTATATACATTCATGTGTGCAATCTATATACATGTATATACATGTGTGTTTACATATATGTATGCATGCATAGATTAAGTGTATAGGTGTATATCGCTGTGTATATATACACATATGCATGTATACATGGAAACACATGTAACATATATACATATGCGTATATGATGGTCATGCCACAATGTTAATTAACCTAACATCTAAAGGTTATCAAGCATTTATTATGCACCTAACATGATGCAGTATTTAAATCATTTTGTCATTCATTCCCACCAAAATTGCTTAGGTATTATTTTCAATTTACAAATGGTAAAATGAGGTTGAAACAATCAAGTACTTTTTTAAAAGGCATAAAACTAAGTGGTGAAGTAATAATTTCAACCCACTTCTGATTTCTCAGCTTACTTTTACTACATTTATTTTAATCAACATAATCGGTACTTACATGTGCAAGGCTCTATTCTAAATAGTTTATAAACATCAACTAATTTAATCATTGTAATACTCCTATGTAGTATTCCAAGTGCTGGCAATTTTTATTACATGTGCTTCATGACATGAAATATGAACTCCATGCGAGTTCATTTAATTTTTATAGATCCCATGCTTCTTTGGCTTTTAAACTCATACAAAGTATAATTTTTAAAAAGTACAGCAGCCTTTTACTATGACTTTTTAAAAAAATGTACATCTTTTCAGAATATATTTTAATTTTAACATCATGTAAATAGATAACATAAGTACCTCTAATGTTTTATTCACGTCTTTGTAATTCTAGTGGTTTTTCACATACTAACGTCATAGCATAAAACTGCACATCCCATAAAATTCTCATACAAGTGATTTTTACTGACAATTTACTAACCTCCACGTTGTGTTATAAATAGCAAAATGTGATGGCTGTAACATGGAAAATGGGCCCATTTTATACTATAAACTGAATATGATAACTGTAGCAGGTAAAATAGAGCCCAAGTAATAATTACAAGAAGACATGAAGGACATTAACACTTGTAGACTTCATTCAGGATCTTTTTATAACATAATTAGTTCTTAAATCAATTGCAATATTTTTTTTTAAGATTTTTATTTATTTATTTGTCAGAGAGCGAGCGAGCGAGTGAGCGAGCGAGAGCGAGCACAGGCAGACAGAGTGGAAGGCAGAGTCAGAGGGAGAAGCAGGCTCCCTGCGGAGCAAGGAGCCCGATGTGGGACTCGATCCCAGGACGCTGGGATCATGACCTGAGCCGAAGGCAGCTGCTTAACCAACTAAGCCACCCAGGCGTCCCCAATTGCAATATTTTATAAGATTCTTCAATAGTTAAAATCAGAGTTTTTCCATATAAAGAAAAGCAGCTTTATCTATGTACACATAAAACCTTGCTGGCATTTTGATAGGAATTGCTTTAAACTTATTGATCAATCTGGGGAAAACAGACGTTGTCCACGTGAGACTTCCAATCCATGAACACAGTGGTTCTCTCCATTTACCTAGGTATTCTTTAATTTCTACTGTCAGCATTCTGTAATTTTCAACATACAGATATTATATGTCTTTAAATGGATTCCTGAAGTACTTATTTTTCTTACTTGTTACTAGGTTACTTCAAGGTAGTATGAGAACAGAGATATTTCATCCCAACATGCATGTTTGTAGATAAATTGCAAAAACATATCAACTAATTTATAAAACCCATTTCAAGTAATAAATGGCCTAAATTTAAACATTGCCACATTTTTCCAGGAAAAGTCAAAAATAATTTCAATTTTCCCATGAGAGTACCAAAGAGCAAGAGAATACTTCACTATTCTTAGACAAACCTCTGAGATCAGGTGTTCACCAATGACCGGTTCTGGGGGAAACACTGAACCTATTTTCTCTAGAAAAGAGGAATTATACTACTACTCATGTGGGAGCTCTACCTAAAAGACACAGCTCTTTCGTTGTCTCATTTAACAACTACGTAACTTTGACTTTGACTCTCATGTTATAATCCACACTGCTATAAAAATCTGTAGTCGGAATTGGGATTATGTGCATAAATCAGATGGAAATCTAGAATTTATTGAAAATGGCCTCTAGTTACAATATCAATTACTGTGAATGTAAAGCATATGGAAATACTTTCTATTGGGAAGAAATGAAAAATAAAATAGAAATTTTAACTGACAGGCACTTTCTCTTCCATACATACACAGTGAAACAAAGGACTTAAATGCCCACTGGTAGTATTAAGTGAGAATTAGATTTATGTAGACACCACTACTTCAAGAAGACAAAACATTTGGGGATGCCAATTTGGAACCCCCTATTGATACAGTACCCATGGAAACAGGTTAGGAGGGAAAATAGGAAGGATGAAAGGAAAGGCGCAAGGGACGGAAAAAGAAGAACAAAAACGGGCCTTAGAAAAAGTCATACATGCAATTACATGCCTTTGCCAATACATTTAACACATTTCAAATAACTGAGAATGATGAAAGGAAATGAATAATTTATATGCTAAGAAAATATCAAAAGACCTTTGCATGGATATGGTCACATTGAACAATCTATAGAGGAAGTTCCCACTTCCCAATGGGTGGTTCAAGCTCTTAACAGTCTTTGAGATATTACTAATTTTATACTCTTAAATGAAATAGGAAAGAGAATTTAAGACATGAAATGTAAGACATATAACATATAAAACATCTGACCTGATAATCATTCTTACATATACAATGAAAATGGCAACTAAACACTGTTAAGACAATTTGGTTTGCTTTGCATTTACCTAGATGTGTGATGCAGAAGTGGTAAGCAAAAACAAGAGAAGACCATGATCATGAAATAAGCAATGAATGTAGTCTTTGACATAAATGAAATTAAAGTTGAGCCCACATATCTATAGGTACATGGTTATAAACAGTTATTTGCTATTCATGATGTAACAAAATACATAACAGATCTATGTCTGTTATTTTACTTTTGAAGAAATAACGTTGGTTATTTTCTTTTAGAAAACTGATTTTTTAAGTCAAAAGAACAGTCTATAAATGTAACCAAAATGTCATTGCAATTAAAAAAAAAACAAGAAAAAGAAAACATAAATATTTGTGTTACTAAAAGGAGATACTTGCTAACATTCATCAAAGTACTGTCTTCAGTTTCTAGTGCTAGTCACTGACAGTCAAGTTATCATTTCTGTTGGTAATAGATGTGAACAGATTGATATATTATTATTTTGGTTTTATTTATCATTTCCCAGGATTGGATAATGTAAAATAAGTACACATTTAAAATTTTCTTTTGGGATCTATATATTGCTTTAAAGGAAGGTTAAAGATATGATAAAATATATAGTAATAAAATATTAAAATATTTTATAATTTTTATTCAGCAAATGATTTATCTTCAGTTACCTAATTATAATGTTTGAGCATAATATGTAAAATTCATGATTTCCTAATGTAAATATTGCTTCAGAAATGTTACTGAACTATAAACAGTCTCCCCATTGAGCAGGGAGCCCAATGTGGGGCTCGATCCCAGGACCCCAGGATCATGACCTGAGCTGAGAGCAGACCATTAACCAACTGAGCCACCCAGGTGCCCCAAAATACAGAATGTTCTGTAACCATAGTTTTCAAATCCCCCCAATTTTTTTATTCCTATATTTTTATTTAAAATACTTACCACGGGGCGCCTGGGTGGCTCAGTGGTTAAAGCCTCTGCTTTCAGCTCAGGTCATGATCTCAGGGTCCTGGGATTGAGCCCTACATCGGGCTCTCTACTCAGCAGGGAGCCTGCTTCCCTCCCACACTCCCGCTCTGCCCTCCTATCTGTCTACTTATGAGCTCTGTCAAATAAATAAATAAAATCTTTAAAAAAATTAAAAAAATAATAAAATACTTACCAAAAAGGTATCTAAATATATGTTTCTAATTTAAGGCTGTTCTCTCACCATACTCTGAATGATATGTATCCTTCGAATGTAACCAGATTTGTTTTAGTCCCAACATATGGTCAATCATGTGCATTTCAATACTGAGATTATTCTGAAATGGTTGATTATGTTGTAGGTCAATGTGGTTGACAGTGCTTTTTAATCATCTATGGGTTCTGACATTTTCCATTTGTTCTATCAATTTACTAAAAGATGGGTTTAAAATCCCTAACAATGATTATGGTATTTTCTGTGTTTCCTTTTAACTCTATTTTTGCAAGTGTAGTGAAATTTTATGACTAGTCATGTGTACATATACGACTGCTACATCTTCCTGATGAACTGACTTTCTTATCATCACAAAGTATACTTTTCCTGGGGCGCCTGGGTGGCTCAGTGGGTTAAGCCTCTGCCTTCGGCTCAGGTCATGATCCCAGGGTTCTGGGATCGAGCCCCACATCGAGCTCTCTGCTCAGCAGGGAGCCTGCTTCCCTTCCTCTCTCTCTGCCTGCCTCTCTGCCTACTTGTGATCTCTCTCTGTCAAATAAATAAATAAAATCTAAAAAAAAAAAAGTATACTTTTCCTCTATTATTAATCTTCTTTTGACATACATCACACATCAGTTTTACTAACATAGCAACTTCAGGCTTCTTATGTATACTATAAACATGGTGTATTTTTTTACACCAATTTATTTTCAAAATATTTGTAGTTTTTTATATAACATTTGTCTACTGTAGAAAACAGTTAGGTACTGATTTTCTTTAAATCCATTCTGTTAATCTCTTCCTTTTAATTGTATTATTTTGTCTGTATCATTTAGTGTAATGGTAAAATATAGATTCAACATCATGTTATTTTTTGTGTGTCTCCTATATTTGTCTATTTTTTCCTAACATAGTTTAAGTATTTTGTAATATTTTAGTTTTATACTGTTTTAATTACACGATTTATATTATTCTTTTTTTTTTTTTTTTTTTTACGATTTATATTATTCTGCTTAAATGTTTGTTTTAGGTTGAAGACTAGTCGGTGTCTATGATAACTAAAAGCATAAAAAGAAAGAGCTATACGATTGTCAGAAGTACTGGCGTAACAAACAGCATAAATTCAATTAAAATTAGTGCAAAAGAGAAAGCAGCTTATTAATGAATTTTAAAATGACAGATTTTTCATTAAAATGAAAAAAATTATAACAGGTAAATCAGAGGAAAGTGTATTTCAAAAATTTACCATCGTATTTCACAAGTGAAAAAGAAGACTAATTTCAGTATAACAACAGAGTCTTAAAGACATCAAGTTAGTACCCTGACACAGGTCTAATAATCATTGTGATTACTAATAGGATGTGAGTGATTATAGAAAAGATATAAAGAAATAATTATTTTCTGTCAAAGTGAAAAACAATTGAATTGGCACTTAGCCTTGGTATTTAACTAGAATAGTCTGATTGATAAAGATATCAATTACGATGTTCAGTGGCTTTTCACTGTTTTCCTATCCCTTCTTAGTAATAACTACATAAATTATTAAATGTTATTAAAATAGTAAAATATTCAGTTCCTCTTATATATAAGTACAAAATATTGTGTTGTGCTTATGTATAAGACCCAGACACATTAAAATTTTAAATATTTCCTCATTTCATATTATTAAATAGCTCTTTCATATTTTCATCTTCCATTTTCATGAATTTCATTCATTTGCATAATATATTTTATATTCTTGCTAAATATTTATTAGTTTAAGCATGCTACAGGAATAAACTAAAATACTAATATTTTTCTATTTACATTTTTTGTTGTTTTTAATTGCTTTTCTAGACTTCTTATTTTAACAGTTTACTTAATAATTCTCTCACTGCCTCTTCCTGGTTATTTCTGTACCAAATTATCTAAAATTTGTCTTATAAATGCAGTTACTTTTACTTTACTAAGAATATATTCATTTAATTATTCAAAGGATTCATTACAGAGATGTTTGAAATCAACTGTGACAGAAAGATTGTCAATTAGTTTCACTGGTTACTATACATGAATAGTTGAGTTTATTTTACTAACAACTGTTAAAATAAGTTCTCCAATTAGGAAAGGTTATCAGAGAGTAACTTAAAAAGTAAACATAAACAAAGGAGAAAATGTTTACTGCCCAAGTGAATCAGAGACAGAGCAGAATTGCAAATGATGGTAAAATGTTTTAATGTAGTGTTATGAATTCAAAGCACTTCAAGAAACAACTTGTACTATTTAAAAGTAATATTATATTGTGATCCTATTTTGTCAGTAAAATTGCTGTCAATAACTCCCTTTCCTTACAGTGCTTCTATGCAACCAGCTCATTCTTTTCTTTCTAAATTACTCTAGGTCTTCAGAGTACAGTACCATTTGGGACAATTCCTAGCAATGATCTTCTTTCTTCACAGAGAAGGATTCACAAAGAGAGAAGAGAACAGATTTTTAAAGTTCTCCCACCCTTTTTGTTCTTCATGTCCCCCCTGGGGCACCCAACTTCTCTTTCATGGGAAAGAACTATTCTCTATTATCTATATAGATATAGATAGAGATGATAGATATAGATATAGATATAGATACAGATATAATCTCATTCTCTCTTATGGGAAGAACTGCTTCCCATATAATTGTTACTCTGCCACACTCTGCTCAAAACGGCCATGTTCATACACATGAAAACTCATCATTTACTTCTCCAAAGGCTTATCCATGATGTGTAAGATCAGGAGCTCGGGAGTTAGAGGGCTTGGGTTTATATTCTGCGTTTGTCACTTACTAGCTATGAAATTTCAACTAGGTCTTCAGCTCTCTTGCCTTACTTTCCTTATCTGAAAGGTAATGCTGGATATGGACTATTGCTAGGATTAAAGGAGTTAATACTTTTAACATGGTTTAAAAGGGCCCGACACATAGTAAACATTACACATTCAGTCAAGAGTTTCATGTGGCCCATTTAGAGGGTAGTGTTTTTTGGTCTTTCTGGATTATTCCTATACTTTTTGAAATTATGCCTGACCACATAATTACTTGCCTATTCTGTGGAAAAAGAAAGACATACTTTCTTTGTGTAGGGGCATTACTAACATTGAAGGACCTATTCTCTGAAATATGTACCAAATTATTTATAAATACCTGAACACATTATATATACTTTTTTCTCCCCAGGGGAATGGTGACCCTTTCTAAATGTGTCTAGTATCTAGAAGTGAGCTAGCTATTCCCCTACATGTAACTCAGAGTCGCTGAGACTCCCTGGCCACATGTAGACTGTGAAAAATGACTCTGTTCCCAAATTCCCAACTTGTGAGGGTCCAGACACTGTGACCTCATGATACGTCTTTCCTCGTGAGTTGCTAGTTTCTTGTTCTAAATTCTCATTTCCTGGATCAGTTCTTTTCCATATAAACCTGGATTCACAGATATCCCCTTCAGTGCTTTTGAGAAAAAATATCCATTCACATGAAATTATCTAGTGAGTTTTGGAGTTATTTGAAGATTACGATGTTATGAGGAAAGAGTTTGTATCACTTACAGCCTTCCAAAATCTTGTAGTTTCAAGTCCTATTTTTCCATCTCTCTCCCTTTTCTGTAATGCAGCAAAATAAATCTACCCTTGATAGTACCAGGCCCTCTTGAGATCTGGTTTTCTATTCTATTTCTATTGCAGTTTCCTACTCTTTGTGAAGATTTTTAACTAAGACAGGCTTTTCCTTGTAAAGAAGTTTTATAATCACTCCAAGAGGAATGAATAAAATCTTTTTCTGCTCTGTTCCATACATGAGCAGTACTTTGGATTTCAGAAATTTTGATACACCTTTCCACAGGTATGCCATATTCACTGGATGATTTTATACGTTTTCTAAGAAAGTACAAGGATTTAATAGTTTGTCAATAGAAGTCTTGCCAGCTAGAAGCTACAAAAAAGCCCATCCTAAGACAGAAAATTTCACCCAGACAGTGAAAAGGTAGGGAGAATAGACAAAGAACCAACAGATCTATTTCAAGGTAATAAGGTATCTTAACAAGTAGATGAGGCAAGATGTGAAAAATGATTTGCATTTTTCTGTCAGGGAAAACTGAATTTCAGAGTCAGCACATGTGCATTTGGTGCATGGAAAGCAGGAAGACAGTGACTATAAGAAGGAGGATGGGCCTAAATCTGGGCAGAAGCTAGGCTTAGGTGCTGGTGAGTTATTCTGATCAGGATTACAGCTCCAGGGAAAGTCTTCCAAGCAAGTCTTAGAACTGTGTCCTGGAAGAGACAAACAAAACATATGGAGCATTCTCGGATGCCCTCTGTCTTAAACTAAGAGTGTGTCAAGCAGAGCACTGCGCATTAGTTACAAATCTCAAGAGATGAATTCTGGCCACTGCATCTTGGTATTGAGTCTCCCCACTGACCCCCCAAAAAAACCACAGCAGAATCAAGCACTGGATAGAACAACATTTTACTGAGAGGACAGAGCATGATTGGCTCCAGTAGTAGAAGACCCTATGGCCAGAGGGTCTCTCTCTGAGGTCAACACAGGGCAATTGCTCAGTGTGCGGAAGACACACATGGCAGTGGGGCTAACCAGGTGCCACATGACACACATGCTTTCAGCAAAGACAAAAGAGCACTCATTGAGCCTGGGTCAAGGAAAGACATGGCCACATAAGATGATAAGCTCTTTTGGCTCTGTATCTCTTGATATGTATATGCTCCAAGCCCAAGACTCATTTTGTGTGTGTGTGTGTGTGTGTGTGTGTGTGTGTGTGTGTCTGAGCAAGGTTTGAAAGACTGTATGTAAGACACTGACTACACCCGCCAAACAAAACAAAACAAAACAAAAAACCAGAACCATTCTAATATTTGCCATTTTTCAGTAATGATATTTTTGTGAACTTGCCAGTTATTTAACAGTAACAATTCCTTAACTGAAGCAAGACTAAGTTGGATTTCTATTATTTACAACTGAAAGAATCTGGATTAATTCATCCCTCAATTAAAGCTAATAAAAGCCTATGCTTATGGCATAATAAAATTACAGACTATATTAGTGTTCATCCATCTTTTTAGTTTCAATTTTCATCATAAGTTAAGTAAGTTAACATCACAGTCTATAGAGTAGCTTAATGTCTTTTAAAATATAAGATTTGTTTTCATTACTATTGAAAGATTCAATACTGAATACTGAATGTTATGCTATGTCTCTTAATTAAATGATAGGGCAAAGTTTCCATCCTAAGACCTAATGACAAATAAAGTTAAGTAAATGTTACTTCGAGGGGTATAGGATGAAAATGAATCTGAAGAGAGCAACAATTTTAAATACATATTCATTTATGAATAGCTGAATGGCATTTAAAACACAGAACCCACAAATTAACAAGGCATTGAAAAGCACATCATGATAAATGCTGAGAAGCATCAGGATAGCAAGACAAGAGCTCTACTCTAAAAATTAAGTGAGTATTCTGGAAATATAGGTCAGTGCTCATTCACCAGATGTGGATTCATTTAGGATTTATTGAGGGTTGGTTGGATATAATGATAAATCAGTCTCCACAACAAAAATGAATGGTCCTTGCTATCAATCCAATTTTACAATAAGAAATTGAAAATTACCAAGATTTTAAAACACAACCAAAGTTATACAGCTGTTAGTGGAAAGCCCTAGAATATAAACCAAAGACCTTTACCCAAAGTTTGTATTAATTTCACTGCAACATGTAATCCATGCTATGGTCTGTTTACCTGACTGGAGTAGGCTGAAGAAAATTTCAAAGCTGAGTAATCTTAATATAAATTCTCTCAATGTAACTAAATAAAACCCATAATCATTGTATGTATCAATGCCTAAGATAATTTGATTTACTATTACATTCAGAAATTCATAAGTATTAGTTTTTAAAACTTCCTAGTATTAAATCCAAATGTTTTGTATCCAAATGTTTTTATTATGGTATAAATATATATGCACATAAATAAATGTTTATATATAGACTTCTATAAAATTGTATTTTGTTATATTTTCTATTCATTGAAAATATTTTTTGTTTCTTTAAATCACTGAAATAATAGTAAAGAATTTTAAGCTCAAGATAGTTTTCAAATACTTTAGCTAAATTGACATAATAAAGCTAAGAGATTATTGCCTATCAGGTCAATAATTTGTGAACTAAGAAGGATTAATAGGATTTACGACTCTTTTCAGCTACATGTAGCACAAGCAATACTAATTATATTTTCATTAACCTTTGAGGCTGGATCATGTTCCAATAATTTAGTCCTATTATGGACTAATCCACATTCTTATTGTTAATGTGTAAACAAAAATAAGGTCAAGGTACATAAATATGCATCCAGGAAAATAAACAAAACTCTGTTTCCATGATTTAAAAAACGCATCACATATATCAAATTTGACATTTATTTTTAATTTGTCAAACTACTGTTGGTTCCAAAACAAATGTAATTTCTAATTTGTGATTTCTTTCTTTGGAATAGGCAGGGTTTGAAGCATCCCAAGCCCAAGGAGTTAACCCTTTGCTACACAACACTTATACTTGAAATCCATGCTGTTCTGATTACCTTTCTCTATAGTGAGATAAACACATGAAGGAGCTGTTAACTAAGTAGCCTCCTCTCCCTTCTGTTTTCTCAACACACACTCCATAGTGCCTGTGGCAGACACTGCTAGCTTCCCTCTTCTTCTCTAGTAATAATTACAGTTAGCCATAGGAACAATCAGAATGATTATATATCTAGGCTCTCTTATCATTAGATGTAGTCATATTTGTCCAACAGGATAAAGACAGAAATGCTGAGCTCAAGACCTCACTTAAGCCATTAGTTGGAAAGTGAAGCTGCTGCTTGTTTTTCTTCTCTTCCTTCTGGCTAGAAGATGGATGTAATGGCAGGAGATGGTGTATAACAGTAAAACACAATATGGAAGCTGACATTGAGGATTGCATAGCAGAGACAGAAAATTTTGGACGAAATGGATAAGGAAGATGTGGTTCATATACACTGTGGAGTATTATGCCTCCATCAGAAAGGATTAATACCCAACTTTTGTAGCAACATGGACGGGACTGGAAGAGATTATGCTGAGTGAAGTAAGTCAAGCAGAGTCAATTATCATATGGTTTCACTTATTTGTGGAGCATAAAGAATAACACAGAGGACATGGGGAGATGGAGGAGAAGGGAGTTGGGGGAAATTGGAAGGGGAGGTGAACCATGAGAGACTATGGACTCTGAAAAACCACCTGAGGGTTTTGAAGGGATGGGGGGTGGGAGGTTGGGGGAACCAGGTGGTGGGTATTAGGGAGGACACGTATTGCATGGAGCACTGGGTGTGGTGCAAAAACAATGAATACGGTTATGCTGAAAAGAAAGAAAAGAAAGAAAGAAAGGTAGAAAGAAAGAAAGAAAGAAGAGAAGAAAAAAAAAGGAAAAGAAAAGAAAAGAAAAGAAAAGAAAAGAAAAGAAAAGAGAAAATAAATTTTGGTCCCTATCATTACAAAAGTCTTATGTCAACTCTGGACTGGTTACTAGACTGATTGTGAAAGATTATGTGTTAATTAAGCCACTGGCATCTATCCATTATTCAGTGCAGCTAAAGTGGCATCCTTATCCTAAAATAAAGTAGGTCTTTAATTGTAACTCTTACACGTAACTTTGAATGCCATGTTCTTTCTACGTACACATGTCTGTAATCTGCCTGTAATACTCTAGTCTCAGATTAACCCAAAAGATTCTCCTTTCTACCAAATGAAGAGAGAAAGTAGGGAATTTTGGAACTATTCTGTGTTTGTGATCACCATTATCAGATAGGCATTGAGTATATTTCTGAAATGTAATGAAATTGTCTTGTAAGCTTCCTCTCTTACTTATTACATCAAATATTTCATTCTGTTTTCTAACTTCTCCTCAATCAAGTACTCATTTTGTGCTTCCCACCTCAAACCCTCAGGTACCTTCATATTCTGCTGAGGAAAAAAAAAAAAAAAAAAACAAAATAAAACAAAACAAAACAAAAAAACAATACTGATGAGATTCAGACTTCCCATTTTCTCTCCACCAAAGACAATCAATATTAGTACCTTTTTTCCTAGAATATTCTTCACTCCAGTTACAGAGAATGAAGAATCCACTCCCTTCAAATGTCAACACCCTCATGTATGCTGGAATCTCATGCATTCTCAACATGCTTATCTTCATTCTTTTCTGGATTTCAAATCTGTATTTTTTCTGCTGGATAATTTTAATATAAAATCAGCTATAATCTCCCTCACTCTGAAAAAGAGCAGACTCTTGACCTCCAATCTCATTTCATTTGCTTTGTTTTGTTTTTTTTTTCCCCTCTTTTGCTTTTAACGTTGCTTCTTGAACAAGGTGTCCAAATAAGTAATCTTCATTTCATCACCTATTACTCAATTCGCCTATCAACTCAGTCTCTACTGGCTTTAGCAAATGTTAGGATCATGAAAGATCATTAACTTACTTAAGCCCAAGTAGTCTGTCAGGTTTCTTCTTAATTTCCTTTAAGCATGCTTCACCAACATTTTTTTCTTATTTCTTATTTCTCTCCTATGTCTCTGGCTGTTCCTTCCTAGCCTTCTTTGGCTGGCTGCTTCTTCATCCCCTTTTAAGTACTGGAGTGTCCTCAGATTCAGGGATAAATTTCTCTTTACTTCCTACTTTCCATGGTCTTAGGAGGAACTCCTATCTAGCCCCATGGGTATAAATACAATTTTAAGCCAGTGGTTCTGAAATTGTAGTGCCAGGTCAGAGCTCTCTCTCCATATATATTCAAATGCACAATCAACATTTCTACGTATAGATCTTACTCACATTTGTCCTTTAGCTTCTCCAAAATTCAAATCTTCATATCATCTACCCTTCTCATCTGCTC
Source organism: Mustela erminea (assembly GCF_009829155.1). Classification (NCBI taxonomy): domain Eukaryota; kingdom Metazoa; phylum Chordata; class Mammalia; order Carnivora; family Mustelidae; genus Mustela; species Mustela erminea. The sequence goes on along the minus strand of NC_045628.1, from coordinate 36,161,385 downwards.
TACCTTCTACACTCTGTGTATTTTTAGGTAACTGTTCCATCTACCTACTCAAACTCATTACTACTAACTTCTTTATTATTTTCTTTATTCTTTATTTAGTTCTCATATCCAAGCCATTACCAAATTCTGAGATTTCTATCTCCAAATATATCTAAAGTTTTTTTTTTTTTAAGTTCTCTTCTTCTCTACTGATGTAACCCTACTCTAACCTGCACAGACTCCTTTCTCTTCTTCTATCAGTCTTGTCATTTACCTATCCAGCACTGAGAGTGGCTTCTTTTTTCTTTAATAAAAGTCAGATTTATTTAGGTTAAAATACTCAGAAACTTTATTAAGTTATAATACTCAAAACCTTTCTATTGCCTTCAGAATAAAACCTAGAAGATCCTACATGACCTGCCTCCTTCCTGTATTTCTAGCTCCAATCTAGCCATTCGCACTCTTGCTTTCTATCCTCCAAGCACAGGTGTCTCCATTCAGTGACTTGAAAATCAGACTCTTTCCTACCTTGAAGTCAGCATACAAGCAGTCTTCTATCTTTAATGTGCTTCTTATAACCTCCTCACCTAATGAACTATTTTCAGGTCTTAGCTAGAATATCATCTTCCCAGGGCATATTTCCCTTTGACTCCAAACTACATTATGTCCCATACTCTGTACTTTCTAAAACCTGTTAGGCTCTTTGTCCTAGTAATTTGACATTTAGCTCTTTGTTGTTTGTAAAATATCTGTCTTTCCCACTAGAATATAAGCTTATTGATGATATGAATCACCAATCATGTCTATCTTGTTTAATACTCTATCTTCAACACCTGGCACAGTAAACAGTACATGACAGACATTCAATAAACACTTTTTTATTTCCAAATAAAAGAATGCTCACTATATGACCTCTAGACACTAGGGATTTAAGTGTAGGCTGCCTACAGGGAGAAGAATCTGATCACTAGGCTAATTTCAACATCTTGTGTTCCCATTTATTCTACCACTTATTATAAATTAATACTTTTATATTATGTTTTATATACTTCCCATTTTATGAACTTTCCAAACTGAAGTAGTATCTGGGGTATGGTCAACTTCGGGTCAATAAGAAAAATACTTTTCTCAGCCCCAAGACTCATGCCATGGACAATGGTGAATCCTCCTCAACCCCCATGTATGGGTTATTCTCAGTGACCTGTTGGCCGGTTGGCCTTCTCAGGTGAAACTCGGGCTTTTAGTTGAAAATTTGCTCTAAATGGCATAATATATTCTAGATCAAATATAATTAACTTTGCTTGGACACATAAACATTACTCACAGACCATTTCTTTCTTTTTTTTTTAAGATTTTATTTATTTATTTGACAAATAGAGATCACAAGTAGGCAGATATGGGGCTCCATCCCAGGACCCTGGGATCACAACCTGAGCTGAAGGCAGAGGCTTTAACCCACTGAGCTACCGAAGCGCCCCTCACAGACCATTTCTATAGTAATACATACTCCGAATTCAACAAAGAAAATTTAAAAACTTGTTAGAATGCAACTTTTCACAATTCCTAAAATCTAAATATAACGTGATTTTCCCACAGCCTCTTAGACAGAAACAAAAGCTTACTAACAAAGGAATTCACATTAAACGTTTATGTTTTCTCCAACACTGGGAATGAGAATAAATGAGAATGAGAATACAGTAGCATATACAGTATGAGAATACAGTAGCATATACCAACTAATGAGAGAAAGGGTCAGAAATCTCCAAAACCCTCTAAGTAGTCAAGATAATATTTACATGTTATCATGAAAAGAACCTATTGAAATACACATAAGAACTCAAAGCATATTTCATTAGTGCATCTAATCTAAGTAGAATACTTGGGAAAATATCCTAGCCTAACCAAAATAAATTTTTCCTTATACTACAAATGGAAGAAAGTTAGAAATATTATTTTATTTCCTATATACATACACACAGACACACATGCATATGTATATACAAATTTAAACTCTACATGTCTATGGAATATATAATCTAATCATTAAGTAAGGAGTCTTAAACAGAAATGATACACTGGAAAAAATTACTGTACTACTATTAAAATATTAAGCAAAGGAGATCTTTACAGAGATCTCAACCACAATTACACAACTGAATTCCTTTTGGTGGTTTTAAAAATGACAGCTGCCCTGCTAGATATACTAGACTGAGTCTAGTAGGGTCCTAGGGTGAGCCAGGCATATAGAATTTGCCATGTTAACTCCTCTACTTTATCACCAAATGCTTTTGTCAGACTTGCCCACCTCTGTAAATGGACTTAAAACCACACTTAACAAACCAAAGCTCTAGATTGTTTACTGTTGCTCTTACTGATGCTAACTGGTTGGCTGGCCTTTCCAAGTTGCTTTAGGTGACAAACTGTGTTTGATTGCTCTCCAGCTGTGTCTTATCTGGTGGTCTTCACCTCTCGCATTCTTCATGCACTTGTACAACTTCCCAGTCTACTTGCTCAACTAAAGCTCAGAGTATCTTTGGTTGAGGTGCAAAATAATTTTTTTAAGATTTTATTTATGTATTTGAGATAGAGAGAAAATAGGAGAAGGGTGGCAGAAAGGCAGAGGGAGAGGAGGAGGGAGAGCAGGAGAGAGAGGAAGAGGGAGAAGCAGATGCTTCACTGAGCAGGGAGCCCCAGGCAGGGCTCAATTCCAGGACCCGGGGATCATGAACTGAGCCACAGGTCAAATGCCACCCAGGCGCCCCAAGATGCAAAAATGCTTTTGACATTGGCGAGCACTGTCATTCTCTGATCTTTGATGCAAGTGGATATAGTGAAAACTAGTGCCTTAGATTTCAAAAGTCCTATTTTAAGATTTAAACTTTAAGGTTAAAAAGACTTTTGACTATATTCTAAATTACATATGCTAAGTGGAAATAGTGTGACAAGTATAATCCAAGTATCTTGGCAAACTAGAAAGCACTTATACAGAAGTTTTACTCTCACACGTTTCTACCTTTAGAACATAAGTAGTTAACAGTTGTTCTGTGCCCTCTCTATGCCAAGTTAGAGTTTAACAGACATCCAGTTAAAGCTGCATTTCAGATATACAACAAATATACTTTTTAGTATGCATGTGTCCCAAATATTCCATGCGACACAACTAAAATATTAACTGCTGATTATTTGAAATGCAAATTTAACTGGATCTCCTATATTTTCATTTGCTAAATATGATAACCCTGTATCAAATTCTTATCCAAAGCAAAACAATAAAGCAATGAGAAAACAGAACTAAATTCTTTCTAGAAGATTTTTATGGTCAGCAAAGTCAATCTACATATTTATTTTTACTATAATGGTGATGGGACTTGCAGATGTGTCTGGGTTAATGGGAGGCACACAGCTATGACTGAAATTATTTTAATTTAAGGGATCTGGATGGTTAAAATAGAGAAAAGAATTAAGCAAATGGTAAAGAAGAATCTCTGTAATTCTGTTCTAGAGAGTCAAAATTAAATTAACTCAAAAATGCATGTAAGCCTTTAGCATGTTTCTACATTGGCAGCACTTGGGGGGCTCAGTCAGTGAAGCAGCTGACTCAACTTCAGCTCATATCATGATCTCAGGGCCCAGGTATCAAGCCCCATGTCAGGTTCCACATTCAGTGGGGAGATTGCTTCAAGACTCTCTCTCTCCTGCCCTCACCCCCCCTCAATATATAAATAAATAAATCTTTAAAATGTTTGTGTTACAGCTGAAGTAAATCTATGTCATAGTATATGAGGCATTTTCCAAGCAGTTGGCAAAATATTTGAAAGTATACAACTAAAACTCCCTATACTGGTGAAGGATTTTATGAAAGTATTCCTAACTACATATAAGCCAAAACACCTAATATAATTTTTGCAAAATTTTTCCATTTTTAATTCTCTGATTTTTCTTTTCAAGGAATAAAGGCAGAGATTATTCTAGTCAATGATCTTGAAGACCCATTTCAGGAGCTGTTAAAAAGGTATCAGGCTTTCACTCTCCCTAATGTATTATTTATCAAAATATAAAAAGTTAAGGGATTTCTTTTTAAAATGATACGTGTTAGCTCACAAAACATTCATTTACAGAGGAGAGTCTTAGGGGTATCAGGGCTCAGGCAGTTAAGTTTAAATAAAAAAACAAAAATTCAAAAATAACTTCAGCAGAATTCCTCATATATATCCCAATAAAGAACTCAAAAATGGTATTGGCTTAAAAATACCTTTTCTTGTCCCAGCATAAAAACACAAGGGAGAGGAAGTTCTTTTTTTTTTTTTTTTCCTGATGCTAAAACTCTAAAGCTTCAGGAAATTTCTTTATTACTTAGTACTGTATGTTCTAATCAAGCATAAAGAAGGAAAGTGACTACTATCAAAGGACCCATAAAAAGAGTTTATGATGTTTCAGAATCAGACAACATAAAAAAGGACATATTCAAATTAGAAACACTATTATAAAGTGTGATTCTATAAGGAATCTCCATAACAGTCTTAATAATGTGATTAAAGAGACAAAGTAATAGCAATATACACAAGTACTAATTAGAACATTGAAACTATTACGCCTCATGTGGGAGACAAGTCATAAAATTCAAAGAATATTTGTAAGAAACACTATCAGAATGGCTTTTAAGTTTTTTAGTGCCTGAGGCAGATTTTGTGAACTTGTAGTATGAGTTGAAAATGTTTAAGAGATTCAATTGGCCTAATAATGCATGCCTGTTTCACAATCTTATTATAATATAAAAAATAATTTAGAAAGAAATACTTTCTCTATAGTAGGCTCAATGGTATAGTTTCAGCACAGCCTAAAAATTGAACCAAATTCCACAATATTTCAGATAATAAAACTGCACTTAAAAAAAAAAAAGCTGTGTATACCATTACTGTGCTGCCATGAGTTTAGGTGAGTAGAGATGATAATAGATAGGAATAGTTCTATAATTAGAACAATGTTATCAGTTCAATATTTATTGTATTACCAACTATTTTTTTAATTTTTTATTTTTTATAAACATATATTTTTATCCCCAGGGGTACAGGTCTGTGAATCACCAGGTTTACAGTACTACCAACTATTTTAATTTGAAAAAAAGTATATTAAAAGTATTTACGTACAGAACAAAAGGAAGTTGCAGTTGAAAATTTTATTTGAAATTTTTTTGAATTTATTTGAAAAATTCAGAGCAAAGAACAATAAAAATAAGAAACCAAGATTACTCTCTAGTTTTATCCATTTCCTAATATGGGGCCATAACTGAGATATCTCCCTTTTAGCAGTTAAGGTAAAGAAAAATACAGTTATGAAATCAGTTTCATTACTGATTACTGTTTGAGGCATTGAGAAAATAAGATACTTAATAAAGTAAACTTATTTTCTTTTTTTTTTTAAAGATTTTATTTATTTATTTGACAGAGAGAAATCACAAGTAGATGGAGAGGCAGGCAGAGAGAGAGAGGAGGAAGCAGGCTCCCTGCTGAGCAGAGAGCCTGATGCGGGACTCGATCCCAGGACCCTGAGATCATGACCTGAGCCGAAGGCAGCGGCTTAACCCACTGAGCCACCCAGGTGCCCAAAAGTAAACTTATTTTCAATACACAATACTCTTCTCTAGGAAATTCAAATTTTACACAGTACCTGGAGAAAAAGTGACATATATTAACTTTACTTCTTGGATAAGCCAACACACTTGGTGAAAGGGATTCTTTCAATCCTAAAACACCTAAAAACATAAACAGGACAGATTTTCCTTAAAAAAGGAATTTTTTTAACAGCCTGAAGTAAATTATTTGCAATTATCAAAAGGAGAAACAATTTACTCAAAAAGGGACAAAAATTCTGTAATGAAAATCAGAAATCTATCTTGCATACTTAGGTAAAGATGATGAAGTAACTATTTAACAATATTCTCAATAGGATTTGTGATTATACAAAGAGTTTTGGGGTTCTTTCAATAAGAGCTTTTAAAAGAGGTCACTATTAAAAAGGCTAGTACAATTAACCTAAAACAATATTAAAAGAAGCAAAGTAATGAAGGTTTGTAAGGCTTTTGTTGGTCTTAAACAAAGGGAGAAAATTATATGGCACACATAGTTTAAAGAGTGGACTAAATGCCCACCAAGCTGATGTCTATATACTTTTATTTTTCTAAAACACAAACATAAATGAAAGTGATCTATGCACCCATCAACTAGTTTATGTGGAGAGTTCACAACAGAGCTCAACATCACTTGTCATCAGGAAAATAAAAACCAAAACTACAATGACATATCGCCTCACATCTGTCAGAATGGCTAAAATCAACAAGACAAGAAACTATGGGTGTTGGTGAAGATGTAGAGAAATGGGAACCCTCTTGCATTGCTGGTGGGAATGCAAGCTGGTGTAGCCACTCTGGAAAACAGGGTGGAGGTTCCTCAAAAAGATAACAATAGAGGTACTCTGTGATCCAGCAATTGCACTACTTAGGTATTTACCCAAAGAATACAGAGCTATATGTTATAAGGTCAGCTTATCTTGAGATAAGGCTAAATACTTCATGAAAGTTGAGAAATCTGATAAAAATATTTTTTCTGAGAAGACAGACCATATATTTTTATTCAGGCTTTATGACTTACTTAACATCACTTATGTGTAGACTGTGATATTAACACTATCAACCATTTAAGGCTGTGATTAAATGGTATCGATATGTGGGTCTGGAACCTATGAAAGTTTCTGTAGTGATGACACAATAATGATGACAAGGGTGGTGGTATTATCAGTGGAGATAAAATCACCCCAAACACAGACAAGATCTGAAGCAAAAATAGTATTCTAAAAATTATTGTCAGCTTCATACACAAAGAGAGAAAACTGTTCATAGACATGTAAGTGAATTGTCTGCCATGGCATCGTGGTGACCTTTTACATCCCCATAGAAGTAAAACAGGTGGATCTCAAGTGCAGTCTCACCCAAGACCTACTTGGTAGAATGCCCTCTGATTCTCCCAGGAACGTGTCAAGATAGGGAAAGGCTATCATGGGCCATTTTCCATCTACCTCTCTATCTTGTGGGAGGCTCCCCCTCTTCCTGGAGGCAATTTCTCATCCACCTCTCTAGAGCTAGTGAGGCATAAGAACTTCAGTATGACCTCCTTTATAAAGCCTCTTAAATAAGGTCTAGATTGGCTTCTTGGTGGCAGATCAAACCACTGGTTTATGACAATTGTCTAGTCCCTCTGGTTCCATCATACAGACAACAGACTCCATGCTGATCTTGCTCATCTTGTCTGGGTTAAGTAATTAACTAATGACCTTGTATGGTGGTGGATGGTAGCTAAATGTATGGTAAACGTGGCATAACACAGAGAAGTTAAATCACTCTGGTGTGCACCCAAAATTAATGCAACAGTGTGTGTCAACTATACTGAGAAAATAAAAAGCATGAACAAAGCCAGTTGGGCATGTTGTCTCCTTATATGGTGAGTATATGGAAGATTAAAATACCCACCTAACAACTGTAGTAGTCACTGCTATACAGGGACTACTGGATCTTTTGATAAGTCAAAGCACCTTAACTTAAGGAAGCAATCTAACCAGATAAAAATCCTCTAGTATCCTGAACAAAATGTAAACATGTTGTCTATATAAATCATACAGCATATATATTTAACGACTACCTGAAAAATAACTAACACCATTATGTGGATGAAATGACAGTATAATTGATAGAATAGTAATAATAATAATTACTCATATTTTAAAAATGCAGTCTACCAAATCTTTAACATATATTATTTTATTTAATCATTGATGTACTCCCAGGAATTATTATTAAATGTCATTCTAAAAACTTCTAGGTTGCTGGTACAGTCTATGAACTGTGAACTGCGAACTATTCAACTTCACTGTCCTTGAGATTAAGCAATGTATTTCATCTTCTCCCAGAAAGTACAGAGCAGTTTTATTCAAAATTTACTGGAGACTAGTTACTAAAATAACTCCATAATTATGAAAAGACAAAAATAATTAAATGCAGTAACACACTGCTAAGTCTGAGTTTCATTGACGCATTTAAACACAATTATTAAACCCTTGGACTTCATTAAAAATGGACAGAAATATACCATATGTCCTTATTTATCATTCTCTTCATCACATATTCTGATTTTCCATCAGAAGAAGCATATGCCATAGAAAGCCAAAAAGGATCAAACCAGGATTTTCAAAGTCTTAAATTATAACTTTGGTGTACTGCCAAATGACCATCTGCCTTATATACTAATTAGACCTGTACCATTTAAAATATACCACTTAAAACATGGATTTAAGTTTGAAATTTCAAGATCATATGACATTTTATAATTTAAGGAAATATTTTCTCATACTAATAAAATTATTTTCAATCATCACTATAGAAAATGTTAGGGTAAAAAATAAATTGATATGTAAAAAGAATGTCTTATTAAATGTAAATTTATCTTTCAAGTATGAACAAACAAGTACGAACTAAGATATACATATTTGAGAGGAGGGATTTATGTGAGAAAGTTTACTACAAAGAGATTCAGTTATTTTTAATCCGTTATGAATGCATAAGGGTCTATCTTTAGAAACATATGCTGTGGCAAAATTTGAAAGTGGCAGTATTATAATCTAAAGGTAGAGCTACTTAGATTATCTATTTCTTCATGAGTAAGCTTTGGTAATACATGTGTCTCTTAAGGCACTCAATTATCAAATTATTAAGGTACTTAAATATCAAATTTATTATTATAAAGTTGAAATATCTCATTGTTTTTAAAATACTAGTAGCATATGTATTAATATCTCTTCTTTTTCTCTTTTTATGTGTATTCATCCAAATGACTATAGGTTTATCAGTTCTACTTTTTTTTATTGAAAACCAGCTTTGATATCATTGATTTTTCTCTATTACTTTCTACTTTATGGATTTTTCTTCAATCTTTGTTATTTACTTTATTTTATTTATATGGATTTAATAAGCTTTTCTGTTTGTTCTAGTTTCTTAAAGTAGATGCTTAGACCACTAAATTTAATACTCACTTTATAATAGTAACACTTAAATCTCTAAGTTTCTCTTACATCTATCACTTTATATGTGTTTTGAACCAGTATTAGGTGAATCCATATTTAGGAGTGCTATCTCTTGACAAATTGACCCTTATATCCCATGTAATATTTATTTTTTTTTATTTATTTTCAGTGTAACAGAATTCATTGTTTATGCACCACACCCAGTACTCCATGCAATAAGTGCCCTCCATAACACCCTCTACCTGGCTCCCCCAACCTCCCACCCCCGGCCCCTTCAAAACCCTCAGATTGTTTTTCAGAGTCCATAGTCTCTCATGGTTCATCTCCCCTTCCAATTTCCCCAACTCCTTCTCTCCATCCCCCCATGTCCTCCATGTTATTTGTTATGCTCCACAAATAAGTGAAACCATATGATAATTGACTCTCTCTGCTTGACTTATTTCACTCAGCATAATCTCTTCCAGTTCTGTCCATGTTGCTACATTGGGTATTCATTCTTTCTGATAGAGGCGCAATAATCCATAGTGTATATGGACCACTTTTTCCTTATCCATTCGTCCGTTGAAGGGCTTCTTGGTTCTTTCCACAGTTTGATGACCACAGTTTGGTGGCCATTGCTGCTATAAACATTGAGGTACAGATGGCCCTTCTTTTCACTACATCTGTATCTTTGGGGTAAATACCAGTAGTGCAATTGCAGGGTCATAAGGAAGCTCTATTTTTAATTTCTTAAGGAATCTCCACACTGTTCTCCAAAGTGGCTCCACCAACTTGCATTTCCACCAAAAGTGTAAGAGGGTTCCTGTCGGAGGCTCCTCTTTCTCCATATCCTCTCCAACATACATTGTTTCCTGTCTTGCTAATTTTGGCCATTCTAACTGGTGTAAGGTGTAACTGATATCACATTGGTATCTCAATGTGGTTTTAATTTGAATCTCCCTGATGGCTAGTGATGATGAACATTTTTTCATGTGTCTGATAGCCATTTGTATGTCTTCATTGGAGAAGTGTCTGTTCATGTCTTCTGCCCCTTTTTTGATGTGATTATCTGTTTTGTGTGTGTTAAGTTTGAGGAGTTGTTCATAGATCCTGGATATCAACCTTTTGTCTGTACTGTCATTTGCAAATATCTTCTCCCATTCCATGGACTGCCTTTTTGTTTTGTTGACTGTTTCCTTTTCTGTGCAGAAGTTTTTGATCTTGATGAAGTCCCAAAAGTTCATTTTCGCTTTGGTTTCCTTTACCTTTAAAGACATATCTTGAAAGAAGTTGCTGTGGCTGATATCAAAGAGATTACTGCTTATGTTCTCCTCTAGGATTCTGATGGATTCCTGTCTCATGTTGAGGTCTTTTATCCATTTCAAGTTTATCTTTGTGTACGGTGTAAGAGAATGGTTGAGTTTCATTCTTCTACATATAGCTGTCCAATTTTCCCAGCACCATTTATTGAAGAGACTGTCTTTTTTCCACTGTATATTTTTTTCCTGCTTTGTCAAAGATTATTTGACCATAGAGTTGAGGGTCCATATATGGGCTCTCTACTCTGTTCCACTGGTCTATGTGTCTGTTTTTATGCCAGTACCATGCTGTCTTGGTGACCACAGCTTTTAGTAAAGCTTGAACTCAGGTAACGTAATGCCCCCAGTTTTCTTTTTCTTTTTTAACATTTCCTTAGCAATTCAGGGTCTCTTCTGATTCCATACAAATTTTAGGATTGTTTGCTCCAGGTATTTGAAAAATACCAGTGGAATTTTGATCAGAATGGCATTAAAGGTATATATGGCTCTAGGCAGTACAGACATTTTAACAATGTTTGTTCTTCCGATTCAACAGCATGGAAAGGTCTTCCATCTTTTTGTGTCTTTTTCAATTTCTTTCATGAGTGTTCTGTAGTTCCTTGAGTAGAGATCCTTTACCTCTTTCATTAGGTTTATTCCCAGGTATCTTATGGTTCTTGGTGCTATAGTAAATGGAATTGATTCTCTAATTTCCCTTTCTGTATTTTCATTGTTAGTGTATAAGAAAGCAACTGATTTCTATACATCGACTTTGTATCCTGCCCCATTTAATATTTCTTAACTGAAGTCTAATGTGCCTTATACTAACATAGCTACTCAAAATGTGAATTATTATTTTCATGGTAGTTTTCCATTATTCTACTTTTATTGAGCATCTTTATATTTAAAGTGTGGAGAAAGTCAATTATGATTTCACTTATGGAGCATAAGGAATAACATGGAAGACATTAGGAGAAGAAAGGGAAAAATGAACTGGGGGAAATCAGAGGGGAAGACAAACTGTAAGAGACTGTGGAGTCTGAGAAAGAGGCTGAGGGTTTTAGAAAGGAGGGGGTTGAAGGGATGGGTGAGCTGTGGTAGGTATTAAGGAGGGCACATGTTGCATGGAGCACTGAGTGTTATATGTAAACAATGAATCTTGGAACACTACATCAAAAACTAATGATGTGCTGTATGATGGCTAACATAACACAATAAAAATAAATAAATAAATACATTTTTTAAAAAATAAAGTGAGTTTAAATAAACCGCTTACAGTTACTTCTCGTGTCTCTATCCAAGATGGTATTTGTTTCCTTATAATTTGAGTATTTACAGCATTTCTATTTACTGGAATTGTGGAAACAGTTTGGTTCCAATATACCTTCTTGTCCTTTGATTTCTATTTGCCCCATTTTTGTTTCCTTTCTCTTTTCTGTTTTCTTGTTGCTTAATTGAGCATTAACTTCAAGATTATATATCTTGCTGTATATTTTTAGTGGTTATTCTGTGACTTATGAAATAAATATTTAATTTACCATAATATATCTTCAAATAATGATATATCATCTGTTGTCCAAGAACCTTAAAACAATATACTGAATTCTTGTCTTCTCACCATCTTGTGCTTTTGCTGTCACATGTGTCATTTCTACATATATGATTAACAACAAAGTGCAATCTTAGCTTTGTTTTAAGCAGCCAATTCTCTTTAAGAGATTTAAAGTAAGAAAATAACATATTTTATATTTCCACATATTTACCATCATGACACTATTCTTTTGCTTATATTCAAATTTCCATCTACCATCATTTTCCATTTTTCTGAAGAATTTAAACTTTCTATAATAGTCACAGCAATCAGATAGCAAAAAGAAATAAAAGGCACTCAAATTGTTAAGGAAAAAGTAAAACTTTCCCCCTGTGCAGATGACATGACACTGTAGAAAACTGGAAAGACTCCACCAAAAAACTACTAGAACTGATAAATGAATTCAGTAAAATGGTAGGGTACAAAATCAATATGCAGAAATCTGTTGCACTTCTATATATTAATAATGAAGCAGCAGAAAGAGAAGAAAACAATCTTATTTACAACTGCACCAAAAAAAAAATACCTAGGAGAAAACTGATAAAGGTTGAAGAAGCATACTCTCAAAACTATAAAACACTGATGAAAGAAGTTGAGGATGACACAAACAAATGGAAAGGCACTTCCATATTCATGAATTTGAAGAACAAATAATGTCAAAATGTCAGTACTACACAAAGCAATCTACACATTTAATACAATCCCTATCAAAATACCAACAGCATTTTTCACATAACTAGAACAATCCTAAATTTATATAGAACTACCAAAGACCTCAAACAGCCAAAACAATTTTGGAAAAGAAAAGGAAAGTTGGAAGTATCACAAGTATCTAGGTTTCAAGTTATATTACAAAGCTATAGTACCTAAGATAGCATAGTACTGGCACACACAAAAATAGACATATAGATCAAGAGAAATGAAAAGAAAACCCAGAAATAAGCCCACATGTTATAGTTATATAGTCTGTAGTCAATCTTTCACAAAAGAGGCAAGAATACACAATGGGAAAAAGACAGTATCACAGTATCTTTGACAAATGGTCTTGAGAAAACTGGCCAGCTACAAAAGCATGAAACTGGACCACATTCTTTTACCATACACAAATATCAACTCAAAATCGTTTAAAGCCTTGAATTTGAGACCTGAAACAATAAAAATCCTAGAAGAGAGGAGAGGCAATAATGTCTCTGCTATCAGCCACAGTGACATTTTTCTTAATATCTTTCCAGGCAAGGAAATAAAAGCAAAATAAACTATTGGGACTACATAAAAATAAGAGGCTTCTGCACAGAGAAGGAAACAATCAACTAAAAGACAACCTACTGAATGGGAGAAGATATCTGCAGATGGCATGTCTGATAAATGGTCAGCATTCAAAATATACAAAGAACTTCTATAACCCAACACTCAAAACAAAATAATCTAGTTAAAAATGAACAGAAGACATGAAAAGACATTTCTCCAAAGAAGATATCCAACAGACACATGAAAAGATGCTCAGCATCACTCATCACGAGAGAAATGCAAATCAAAACTACAATAAGATATCACCTCACATTCATCAGAATGGCTAAAATCAGCAACACAAGAAACAAGTGCTGGTGAGGACATGAAGAAAAAGAAACCTTCCTGTGTTGTTGGTGGGAATGCAAACCGGTGCAGCCACTATAGAAAACATTAAATGTTGCTCCTCAAACGTTAAAACCAGAACCATCCTACAATCCAGTAATCACACTCTAGTATTGACACACACACACAAAATATAAAAACACGAATTCATCGCTATGTTTATTGCAGCATTATTTAAAATAGCCAAATTACAGAAGAAGCCCAAGTGTCCACTCACAGATGAATGGATAAAGAAGGCATGGTAGAGGCACCTGGGTGACTTGATCATTCGAGCTTCTGACTCTAGGTTTTAGCTCAGGTTCCCTGGGTCGCGAGAGCAAGCCCCAAATTGGGCTCCATGCTAAGTGCAGACTCTGCTTGAGAGATTCTCCCTCTTCCTCTCCCCCACTCCCAGGTCCTTCCATCACTCGTGCATGCACATAAACAAACAAACAAACAAATAAAATGAAGAGGTACACATACCGAAATACTATTCAGCCATAAGTAAGAGTGAAATCTTGCCAACTGCAATGGTGTGGGTGAAGCTAGAGATTACTACACGAAACGAAGTCAGTCAGAGAAAGATAAATACTAAATGATTTCACTCGTATGTGGAATGTAAGAAAGAAAACAAATGAGCAAAGGGAAAAAAAGACCAAAAAACACCCACACTCTTACCTTTAGAAAAACTAAGCGACCAGAGGAAAGGAGGGTGGGGGGATGGGTGGAGATTAAGGAATGCACTTATCATGAACACTGAGTAATGCACAGAAGTGTCGAATTACTATGTTTTACACTTGAAACTAACAAATCACTGTATGTTAACTACACTTGAATTAAAATTAAAAAATCAATTTCCAAAAGTATAGGTCTGCTCATGATGAATTCTCTCAGCTCCTGCTTGTCTATAGAGGTTTCCATTTCCTCTTCATTTTTGTGAGGTATTTTCAGTGCCACTTTAATTTTACATCAGCATTCTTTTTTTTTTCACTGCTATAAAAACTGTCCTTATATATATAAAGTCATCTGATATACTAACTGTATTTTTTTTTCTATTTCTCTGTATGTGGTGTTTTTCTCTGACTCTTATAAAATGTATCTATCATTGTTATAAACAGTTTGCAATGTGCTTTGTTACAGTTTAAATTATATGATCTTTCTGCTTCAGATTTGTCTAGCTTCTTGGATTTCTAAATATATAATCTGAAACAAAACTGATAATGTTTGGCCACTATTTCTTCAAATATTTCTTCTTTTTTCTTGGACTTCAATTACAACAGTATTTCCCCAAGGGTAACTGATATTATTTTATTTTTCTGTTTACTTCAGTTTAGATAGTTTCTACTACAATATCTATTATTTCATTGGTCTTTTTATTTTATTTTGATTAATCTTCTGTCAACAATCCCCAAACAAGGGGTGCCTAGGTGGCTCAGTTGGTTAAACATCCGCCTTCAGGAAACCCTCCTACACTATTTGTGGGAATGCAAGCTGGTACAACCACTCTGGAAAACAGCGTGGAGGTTCCTCAAAAAGTTGAAAATAGAACTACCCTATGACCCAGCAATTGCACTACTGGGTATTTATCCTAAAGATACAAATGTAGTGATCCAAAGGGGCACGTGCACCCAAATGTTTATAGCAGCAATGTCCACAATAGCCAAACTATGGAAAGAACCTAGATGTCCAACAACATATGAATGGCTAAAGAAGAGGTGGTATATATATATACACAACGGAATGCTATACAGCCATCAAAAGAAGTGAAATCTTGCCATTTGCGACAATGTGGATGGAACATGCTTAGCGAAATAAGTCAATCGGAGAAAGACAACTATTATATGAGCTCCCTGATATGAGAAAGGGGAGATGCAACGTGGGGGGTTTGGGGGTAGGAAAAGAATAAATGAAACAAGATGGGATTGGGAGGGAGACAAACCATAAGAGACTCTTAATGTCATAAAACAAACTGAGGGTTGCCCAGGGTCGGTAAGTAGGGAGAGGGTGGTTGGGTTATGAACACTGGGGAGAGTATGTGCTATGGTAGGTGTTGTGAAGTGTGTAAACCTGGCAATTCATAGACCTGTACCCCTGGGGCTAATAATACATTATATGTTAATAAAAAAAATTAAATTTTTTTTTAAAAAATAAAGAAAGACATATAAATTAACAGGAAGAGTGCTTGATCCTGGCTAGGACTGAGAAAAACTATGTGGAAAAGTCCAAGAAATCCCATTCTGAGAAAAAAATTTTAGGATACAAGATATCTAGCTGTTATTACCACTGTTTAAAATGGAATTTCAGAAGTTTTAATTTGATACTGAAATAAGACAAGTTAACATACATACAAGTTAACATACATACATAGGTCTGTACGAACATGACTTTTTTTTTTTTCTTCTAATTTTATCTATTGAATGACTCCTAAATGCCAGGCATTCTCCTCTCTGTGGCTCACAGTCTTCCCCAAGTTGAGTTGGCAATGAGACTCAAATATATGCAAATCGCCTGATATCTTTGCCCTCACCAATTCAACAATCATGGGCCTCTGAACTATTAATAAAATATAATAAAGGATTCCAACATGAATTGTAGTTGGAAAAGAGGTGGGAAAATATTATGTCTTCTCAGTGAATACTTTGAAATGAAAAAGTATGTGGTATATACTTCAGAATAATTTGAGAAGATTCTTGTTATGTAAGACCATTTTTGATAATTAAAAAAGACAATATTGTTGGTTAAAAAAAAAACCAAAAAACAAAAAACACATCTGCCTTCAGCTCAGATCATGATCTCCAGGTCCCGGGATCAAGCCCCAAGCCTGGCTTCCTGCTCATTAGGGAGTCCACTTCTCTCTCTCTCCCCCTACCCCTCCCCATTGCAAGTTCTCACTCTCAAATAAATAAATAAAATATTCTTTTTTAAATCCCCAAACCAAATGGTATAAAATTGATAATCAATTATAATTACTTGTTATCAGAATTCTAAGGCTTAGATGGACTCTGGTGGTAGTTCTTGTTCAGACTTTCTCATATACCCACAATCAGAAGCCTCAATTATCTTAAAGGCTTCCTCACTCATATCTGGCATTTGATTCTGGAAGTGACCAGACTTCAGCAAGGCTCTTACCTGAACCCCTACAACAAGACCTGGGCACCCTCACTGCATGGTGGCTGGGCTTAAGGATGAAGATTCCAAGATGGCTAAGGAAAGAAGTCCTTCCTTTTCTATCCTAGGTTGGGATGTCATGCAGCACTACTTGGACCAGTCTTTAATAAGGGAAAAAATTATTATTTAAACCCAGATTTGTGATGCCTGGGTAGCTCAGGTCAGGATTCCAGGGTCCTGGGATTGAGCCCCATGTTGGGCTCTGCTCAGCAGAAAACCCACTTCTCCCTCTGCCTGCCTCTCCCTCTGCCTGCTGCTCCCCTGCCTCTACCAAATAAAATATTAAAAAAAAAAAAAGCTTTATCTGATACACAAAGTTCATTAAAAGAAGATACCAAGATACAGTCAAATTAAAAAGTATATATTTTATAATTAATAAGTTACATAATATCTTAAGTTATATTCCTCTTTGAAAATATGGATAATGTTGTTCCTCAGGGTTTAGGAAGTAACAGTATTAGATAGTAAAACTAGATATTTAGGAGACACCTGGATGGCTGATTAGGTTAAGAATCTGCCTTTGGCTCAGGTCATGATCCCAGGAGGATGGTACCCCATGTCGGGCTCCCTGCTCAGCGGGGACCCTATTTCCCCCATCCCTCGGCCACAATCCCTGCTTGTGCTTTCTTGCACCCTCTCTCTCAAATAAATAAATGAAATTTAAAAGAAAAAAAAAAAGCTAGACCTTTAGTTACTATTTGTGAAATGTGTTTTTGTAATTTCCATTATCCCATTATTGATAATATGCCCATAAAACTATAAAGATGGGATTCTTTAATTTAAGCTAGATATGTAAAATATTTACCAGGGATTCTTCTGTTCAACAAATATCAGGAACAGTCTTGGTATAGAGTAAAGAGGAAATCTGGTACAGAGTCATGACCTTAACCCATGACCTTAACCTTAATAGAGATTACAGTTGGAGGCACAAATTAATGGAATAGTTATTTGAGTAACTTTGATAAGAACTTTAAAGAAAAGCATGAGAATGAAGATCAGAGGAGATATGACCATCTCCAAATAATTAGCAAAGTTTCCCTAAGGAAGTCTACCTCAGATAAAATTTATTGGTTAAGTAAAAGGCAATCTGGCAAAATGAGGAGAGAGAAAAACTTCATGCAATCCTTAAAACAGAAGGTAGTGTGACTAAAACAAGGTCACTGGGAGTGATTTACCAAGAGGGAAAGAGGCTGATTAGCAAGGATTCCGAAGAAAGAGACAAAAACCAGAGTATATAAATCCTTTTAAAAGAAGTATTCATCTGTTGATGGAATTGGGAGGGAGACAAACCATAAGTGACTCTTAATCTCACAAAACAAACTGAGGGTTGCTGGGGGGAGGGGGGTTGGGAGAAGGGGGTGGGATTATGGACATTGGGGAGGGTATGTGCTTTGGTGAGTGCTGTGAAGTGTGTAAACCTGGTGATTCATAGACCTGTACCCCTGGGGATAAAAATATATGTTTATAAAAAAATAAAAAATTAATAAAAAAAAAGAAGTATTTTTATTTTTACCTTAAGGGAAGAGTATTAAAAAGGAAAGAGAAGCAACCTGAGCACATCTGCAAAAATCATCTTTGGTTGCAAAGTAACCATCAATGGAAATGGACAAGGACATTTTTATCTGGACAAATTTTCATGTTATCTCACCAGGTGATTCCATCCCTTGTATTTATAATAACATCATATATTTTATGTAGTATAGTACTGTATATATTATATTTTGTTATATAATTATATTTAACAATATTTTAGGTCGGAATTTGGAGATCTTCCTTTTAGCTTTAGATGTATGTCACTTTAACATTTCAATTTTACGAAAACAGAATCTATTCAATAAGCAAAATAACATCTACTCAAATTATAACATGACTTTTTGAAACTTCAGATGAAGTTCGAGTTGAATTGAGAATCACTGGCGCTATGCCTATGGCAGGCGGGAGAGGAAATACTCTGTCACTAGGGTAGTACATAATTTGCCAAGAGATCAATTTCTCTAATGAAAAATGTGTGAGCTCTTCATAAAAAAAAAAATAAGCATTGTATATCCTGTAACTTCTGAGTTTCATATAAGAAAGCAAATCCTGATGTAAAGCAAATCTGTTTCGTCATGAACAAAAATTTGTATAAAATTTCATGTGCATCTAATTCGTAACATTCCATTATCATAAGAAACCTCAATAAACTGTGCAGTTGGGCAATAACCCAGAGGATACCCAAAGGAATGAAGAAAATCCTTAAAAGAAGAAAATCTATCTTAACACTTTTTGTAAATGTTTACAAATTTTACATTATCTCACTTCTGACTCCACTTTGTGCTACGCATATGAACAGAAATGAACTCCCTTCCTTAAATCCTCTTCACAATGAACACCATGAAAATAATTTATGAGTGCAATAGAATTTTTAAAAGATTTGTGGGAGAGATAAAGAACAGGTTTAAATCTTAGAAAACTAAAATAACTGTATGAATATTAAATGTTAGTCAATGTTATTGTCAGATTATATTTGGCCACCACAATTTTAAGCATTTCGACTAGACATTTTCCCAGCTTTCACTAGGTCTCCTGCTCTCTGCATCTTTCCAACTTAGAGTCAACATTCATTTGTTCATTCATTCATTCACTGAACAAGTTCTTATGAGAAACTCACCATATCCCGGGCCCCTTATGAGAGAAAGAGATGCAGTATGAATAGAATCTAGTGCTTGACTTCAAAAATTTCATGAGGCTAGCTCAAGACACAACAAACATCCTTAGTGTAAATACAATTCCTAGTGCATTATGGATACACTCCATTATGAGAGACACTTAATAGATCATTTTATAAATTTTATGCGGTAGAATGAAAAGTGCCTTAATTTTCAAGTCAGTCTTACATAAGTTCAGACCCCACATCTTCTTTTCCCTAGCCATGAAATGAAAGACAAGTAACAACATTCTTGTTTCCTCATAAGCACTGGGCATAATTGCTTCCCATTTTTTTTTTTAAGTGTATGTAATTAAATGAAACTAACTGGTATATGGCATGTGCCTAGTAACTTTGTTTCCTAGATGATTAAATATTAAATACTTAAATGCATGTTTTGTGAAATAATAGTTCAGTGATGAACTGTAGGACACAGAGATTTTATGGAAGTATTAATTTTTAGGGTAATAAATTATTAAGTCCCTCAAAATTATATACATTTACCTATTTTACTAATGAAAAACCAGGAAACTGGGGCGCCTGGGTGGCTCAGTGGGTTAAGCCGCTGCCTTCGGCTCAGGTCATGATCTCAGGGTCCTGGGATCGAGTCCCGCATCGGGCTCTCTGCTCAGCAGGGAGCCTGCTTCCTCCTCTCTCTCTCTCTCTCTGCCTGCCTCTCTGTCTACATTTGATCTCTCTCTGTCAAATAAATAAATAAATAAAATCTTTAAAAAAAAAAAAAAGAAAAGAAAAACCAGGAAACTTAAGTAATCTGTCTAAAATTAAAATCTCACAAATTACAAATTCAAGTAATTTTTCTAAGATACAAAGGTGTGCCAAGGCAAGAGTTTCATGTAACAGTTTACTTCCTGGATAAAAGCTGACTGCAAATAGAGATGTATTGCATTTTATATTCCGGTGGGGATTCATAAAAATTATACTGTAAATTGCTTGAGTAAGTGCTAAAGTTATAATACCTGCTTTCCTCTGTTCAACTTTACGGTAACGACATTGTTTTACTTTAATTTTTACACAAAATTATCAACAATGAATTTTCAGTTTTCCCTAGCATCTATCAGATTGCTCATCATGTAAGGAAAAAAAAAAATCTGTTAAATGGGAAAAACTGGTTTAAACGTATCCATAATATTTGGAAGAAATATAATATTAAGCTCCAAGATTCCTCTTATTAAATTATAACAGCACTGAAGACTAAGAGATAATTTGTTACTTCTTAACACGGATCTTGAGGAATTCAAAAAGAATGAAATATCCTACAAAAGAGACTCCCCCCGCCAACACCTAGTAAATGCTAGGCTCTTAAATGTAGCTCAACAATTGTTTTCCATTATAAATTTGATATTTAACAAAACATATAGAACTCAAGACATAACCACTTCTGATTTTACTTCTATCATTATTTTAATTAATACCATTAACCTTCTGATTTCTTAAGTGCCTCTCACCTGTTCCAACTAAAGAAAGTAATATTTTCCTTTTTTTTTCTTTGTATTTATTTATTTATTTGACAGAGAGAAAGAAAGAGAGCACAAGTTGGCAGAGCAGCAGGCAGAGGGAGAGGGAGAAGCAGGCTCTCCACGGAGCAGGGAGCCCGATGTGGGGCTCAATCCCAGGACCCTGGGACCATGACCTGAGCTGAAGGCAGACGCTTAACTGACTGAGTCACACAGGCACTGCAAGAAAGTAATAATTTCTACCACAAGGTAAGAAAGCCATATTTGGTGGTGCATTTCTACATTAATCCTCAGGCTTAAGGGCTATGCAGCTATCAGATGTGGATCTTTATTTTTACCTCTGTGTGCTTTCTACAGTGCAAGAAGGTAAAATATAAAGAAGTTCAGCTTCCCAGCTGCTGTATTACTCAAACAACTCCCACTCAAAAAGTACAATACTGAATCAAACTCCCTGGACCAGAAATCAGTAAGAAGGAATTCTGGAACTGATTTTTTTCCCTATGTAACTATGTTCCACAAGTCAAGTTAATTCACTTTCCAGAACCACCATTGCCTCCTCTACAGTTGTGGCTAATGGTATCTTGCTTAACTTATACTGTTGTAAAACAGCAGATGAGACAAAGTTAATTATGAAAAAGTAATGTACCAATTTTTTCACCATTGGTAAGTGTTATCATTTATTTGTAATCTCAGGACACTTATGATTTATGAATTGTATTTCTTAAAAAACTACGATTTCTAAGATAAAACTTTATATCTCTTATCAATTAGTGTCTTTCACCTTGCTCTGATTGGATATATTGAATCATGTTTCTTGCCTCTCCACTTAGAAGATTTCCTATGAGTTTCATCTTTCTAAAAGGAACAAACCTTGTGAGATAAAATGAGCAGAAAATAAAATTAATTCAAACTTTTCTAGAACACTTTTTAAAAGTTGAAAAAAGTAAATAGAAACACATGCATACACACATACACCCAAAAAGGAAGAAATTCTCCTTAAATATTTTTCTACCCTCTCATCAGTTACTTCTTTTCCATCCCAATTCTCTATTCTGGCCCACAGTCAAAAGGACCTAAAGTTTTTTGACATTTGTCCTTTTATTTCCCTCTCCCCATTTCTGCTTTAAAGAATAATGTCAACAATCTCAGACATTAGCGTAGTTGTGAATTCATAAGAGAAACTACTTGCTTGTAAAAGGTTCAAGAGTTGTCATAAAGTCTACTCTGTAACAATGTGTCAGTGTGTCATTTGCATGATTCACATGGGGCTGACAGCTGTTACTGAGGACTTCACACTAGCAGCTAAGAGTAGGAAAACTCATTTTAGGTCAGTTGCTGCTAACATGGCTAACATGTGAATTTCGATTCATGTTGGAAAGAATGACCTGAAGGATATATAAGCACAAAATAAATTAGGGTATAACAAAACTCAGAGAGTAAACGGACTGATTTTAAATGCCATTGATAGAAACATGGTAATTCTTACAGGACACAGGTCTTCAGAAACAGGTTATCAGCTTAAAAGATTAATACATTACAAATTCTTTTTTTTTTTTTTAGAATTTTTCAGTGGTTAGTATCCTATATTCAAAGGGAAGACTTCAGTAAAGCAATATGCAAACTCCACTATTGCTCTGAGTTAAGCAAAATAAAATTAGCACAATTGAACCTTTTTCTAGATATTCTGACTTGTTTTTTGCAAGAGAGATCAATTTGTCTACTTCTACCTCTTGCCTTCACTCTGCTGCCCCTGTTTTCCATACAGCCTCTTTCAGGATTTGGTTCTCTTTGTCTCCAGATACATTATGTGAATAGCAGGTAACTAACTATAAGTAATCAAATCCCATTCTTCATATGTAAAGATCATCAAAGGCATTTCTCTCTCCTCTTGAGAAATATACAAAGCATTTTTTCTTCTATCTTGGGAAACATGGTGCAAATACAAGTGTTAGAATCAATAATGAATTTGATGAGAAATGATGAAATGATAACAATGATGAGTTTGTTTTTACCATCTGTTACAGGCATGCCTGACTTCATTTTCTGCTTTCTCAGTCAATTTATAATGTTACTTTTTCCCAATTATTATAACACTAAAAATCAAGTGAAGGAACTCTATGATGGTAGAATTTACTCATTATTTAGATTGTTTAATCATATTAAAATAAAACTGTAAGCAAAGATATCAAATTATTGGTTTTAAGATTTATGAATAAAAACTTTCTCTTTCAATTTTAAGGATTTCTATTTAATAAGATACTAAATCAGTCAGTAAACATGAGTTAACTATGTGTCAGGCACTGCCCATGTATTGGGAGTTGAAAGTTGAACAAGACAGAACTTGTAAATTCATTGTAATGGTGGAGAGAGAAACTACACTAAAGGTATGGGCTATGTATCCATTGCCTTATAAAATCACAACTTCCTTTTGTGTGCCTCTTCTACCTTCTGTGTTGACCAGAAAAAATTAAACACAGATGTCAATTTGAGAATACTGAAAGCAATCTAAGTACAGCCTGTCCAGTCAATTCCCAGTAAGGCCAAGGTGAGCACATGATCTGAGCATGGCCAGTTGGAACCTTCATATTTGAATCTTGAGTGAGTAACAAAGGGAAAGCCAAGGCAGCTGTGATTCATTCTTCCAGTGCTTGACTGGCGAACAGTTTCTTAGTTCCTCCTTCCTAGCCCTCTGGGGTTCTCTGGAGGCTCTCACTGAGCCTTTTAATATTCAGAACTACTTTAGCCTGCCTCCCCATCTATTCCACGTGTTCCTAATTTCTTACCAATAAATTCCTTTTTGACAAGCTAACATAAGCTTCTTATTGCTTTGAATGGAAGCACAAAATCTATACAAAATTCCCAATATTCTCCTAGTAAAGAATACAATATGTATAGACAGATAAATGAGAAATTAGATTCCCTTATTGAGTGAGGTTTATGAAACTTCTCTATTTGCTAACCACACAAGAAACATCTTTCTCACCATGTTCTTTTCATACAATTTCAAGCAAAACATTTTCATACAATCCCCAGTCATATTTTGACCCTTTGAGTTTCCATAGTATGCAATGGAAACAATTCTATAGCTTCGAACTAGTAGATTTCAAACAAGCTTTATCGATTTAGAATAAAGAGTTATCCCTGGAAATACAAAGTATTAAAAGCAAACAAACAAAAAGACTTGAAAGAGTTTATGCAGGCAGCAGCGCTTGTTAAATCAAACATACTATGATGTGTAAGAATTTTATGTACAGCCACCAACTTTGAAGTACGTAGCTTCCTCGAGACATTAAAAATAGAACTACCCTATGACCCAGCAATTGCACAACTAAGTATTTACCCCAAAGATACAGAAGACTTGAAAAGAAGGGGCACATGCACCCCAATGTTCATACCAGCAATGTCCACAATAGCCAAACTGTGGAAGGAGCTGAGATGTCCTTCAACAGATGAACAGATAAAGAAGATGTGCTTTATATATGCAATGGACTATTACTCAGCCATCAGAAAGGATGAATACCCACCATTTGCATCAACATGGATGGAGCTGGAGGGGATTATACCAAGTGAAATTAGTCAAGCAGAGAAAGACAATTATCGTATAGTTTCTCTCAAGGGTGGAACATAAGGAATAGTGCAGAGGACCACAGGGAAAGGAAGGGAAAGCTGAATGGAAAGAAATCAGAGAGGGTGCAACATCTTCCTAGGAACATCACCAAAGGCAAGGGAAGCAAGGGCAAAAATGAACTATTGGGATTTCATCAAGATCAAAAGCTTTTGCACAGCAAAGGAAACAGTTAACAAAATAAAAAGACAACTGACAGAATGGGAGAAGATATTTGCAAACGACATATCAGATAAAGGACTAGTGTCCAGAATCTATAAAGAACTTAGCAAACTCAACACCCAAAGAACAAATAATCCAATCAAGAAATGGGCAGAGGACATGAACAGACATTTCTGCAAAGAAGACATCCAGATGGCCAACAGACACATGAGAAAGTGCTCCATATCACTCGGCATCAGGGAAATACAAATCAAAACCACGATGAGATATCACCTCACACCAGTCAGAATGACTAAAATCAACAAGTCAGGAAATGACAGATGCTGGCGAGGATGCGGACAAAGGGGAACCCTCCTACACTGTTGGTGGGAATGCAAGCTGGTGCAGCCACTCTGGAAAACAGCATGGAGGTTCCTCAAAATGTTGAAAATAGAACTGCCCTATGACCCAGCAATTGCACTATTGGGTATTTACCCTAAGGATACAAACGTAGTGATCCAAAGGGGCACGTGCACCCGAATGTTTATAGCAGCAATGTCCACAATAGCCAAACTATGGAAAGAACCTAGATGTCCATCAACAGATGAATGGATCAAGACGATGTGGTATATATACACAATGGAATACTATGCAGCCATCAAAAGAAATGAAATCTTGCCATTTGCGACAACATGGATGGAACTAGAGCGTATCATGCTTAGCGAAATAAGTCAAGCAGAGAAAGACAACTATCATATGATCTCCCTGATATGAGGAAGTGGTGGTGCAACATGGGGGCTTAAGTGGGTAGGAGAAGAATCAATGAAACAAGATGGGATTGGGAGGGAGACAAACCATAAGTGACTCTTAATCTCACAAAACAAACTGAGGGTTGCTGGGGGTAGGGGGGTTGGGAGAAGGGGGTGGGGTTATGGACATTGGGGAGGGTATGTGCTTTGGTGAGTGCTGTGAAGTGTGTAAACCTGGTGAGTACAGACCTGTACCCCTGGGGATAAAAATATATGTTTATAAAAAATAAAAAATTTAAAAAAAAAAGAAATCAGAGAGGGAAACAAACCATGAGAAACTCTGGACTCCAGGAACCAAGCAGAGGGTTACAAAAGGGAGGGGTTGGGGGGATGGGGTAACCGGGTGATGGGTATTAAGGATGGTACGTGTTGTGATAAGCACCGGGTATTATATGCAAACCAAAGAATGCAACCAATGAACACTACATCAAAAACTAATAATGGACTATGTGGTGGCTAACTGAACATAATAATAAAATAAAATAAAACAAAATAATTTTAAGTCTGTGGCTTTTTGTGTCTGCAGGTGCTCTCCCTTCGATCAGATCTTGCAAGAGAAAACTCACAATTTTGCTAGTTCTAAGTGGCAGAAGACACAGTCACGAATCAGCATAGCTGCTGAAAATTTAGAAAGAAAATCCCGGGAATGGGATCAAAATCTGCTTACAAACTCTGCCCGGTTCCCCAGCTGATTCCAAAACTATGTGCATGGGGGAATCATCAGGAAAACAGCATTAAGACATGAGAGTCGCCCCAGCTGATTCCAAAACTATGTGCATGGGGGAATCATCAGGAAAACAGCATTAAGACATGAGAGTCGTCCATGAAAAATCACATTGCTCCAGGTAGCCGGCTGCTCTTTTGTTTACTATCCCCTACCTTTTTTGTTGCTCAGCCAGCAGGAAAGTTTAGCACAAAAGTCAAATCATAGGAGTATTTTCAAAGGAATAGTAGAAAAAATATTTACATTGTTTAAAGAAATATATATTTTAACAACTTTTTCAAACCATGAAATCCCCCCCCATGGTAAGTGGTTATGTCAATTATATCTAGGAAATTTATAGTTCCAAAATTATAATCTAGTACTAGATCATTCCCTTCATATCAAAAAGTTCACTCTGTCATTTGCAGTCAATTGCCTGCCCACCCCCAGACCTAGGCAAATAATCTGCTTTCATTTTCTGAAAGTTTGCCTTCTCAAGAATTTTCATATTAAGTGGAATAATTTGTTATGTAGTTTTAGCTCTTTTTTACTTAAAACATCTTAAGTTCATCCATGTGTTTAGCATTTCTGGTAATATACTACATTGTGTTTATCCATTTATCAGTTGATGGACATTTGGACTGGTTCCTAGTTTTGGCTATCATGAATAATGCTGCAGGAAGCATTCATGTTCAAGAATTGTGTGGGCAAATGTTTTCTCTTTCTTGAATAGATATTTAGGAGAGGAATTATTGAATTTTACGTTACTATACAGTATGTTTGCCTTTTGCAGAAAAGGCCAAAGTGTTTTCCACAGTGGCTAAACTATTGTACATTCCCATCTGTTTCTCCCTATCTTCAACACCTGGTACCATTAGTTTTCAATGATAGCCATTTTATTAGGTGTGTAATGGTATTTCACTCTAGTTTTAATTTGCATTTCCCTAATGATAATGATGTTGAGCACTTTTCATGTGTTTCTTAGTTACTCATATATCTATAGATAAAATATCTTTATATTAGCAAGTAATAATCAACATGAATCAAGAAAACAGTTTATAAATTTAACAAAAGAAGTGTAAGACATATACCTTGAAACAACAAAACATTGTTAAGAAAAGGTAAAGAAGGTATTTTTTAAAAAATGAAGAGACCTACCAGGGTCAAGAGTTGGAAGACCCTGTCTCGTCAGGATGACAACTGTCTCCCAAATTTACTACAAATTTACTGTAATAGCTATCAAATTTCCAGTAGGACTTATGTAGAAATTGACTTGATTAGCTGATCTTAATTGTTATGAAAGTGCAAAAGGACCAACGACAGCCAAAACAATTTTTAAAAAGATGAATAAAGTTTGAGATTACAATTTTCTTTTTTTTTAGTTTTATTAACATATAATATATTATTGGCCCCAGGGGTACAGGTCTGTGAATCGTCAGGCTTACACACTTCCCAGCACTCACCACAGCACATACCCTCCTCAATGGCCATAAAAATTTTCTTTTAAAACTTAAAATCTACAGTAATCAAGACATTGCAGTATTAAGCATCATGATAAAATATTGGTATCTAGAATATATTTCTAACAGATATATGATTTGTAATTGTTATCTCCTAGTCTGTGATCTGTCTTCTCATTCTGATATAGAGATATATAACTGATTTCTGTAATCCTGTAACCTGACACTTACAAAAAGAGAAGACATCATTGTCATGATTATAATTTCACTGTAAGTTTTTCATAGATATAATTTGTCGGAACAAAAAGTTACTTTTTATTCCTAGCTTATTAAGAGCTTTATCACAAATGAATACTTGATTTTATCAAAACTTTGTGTGTCTACTGAGATTGTATTCTCTCCTTTTATTCTAGCAATATGGTTTATTATATTGAATGATTATTTAGATGTTAATACAAACATGCATGTCTAGGATATTTGTTTTCTAATTTTTATTAAAATCTGCTAATAACATGTTAAATATTTTTATGTTTGTATTCATAAGGAATGCTGCCATATAGTTTCATTGTACATTTTACTGTAATATATTTGCCTGGCTTTTATATCAGAATAATATTGGTCTCACAGGATAAATTGGTCAGCTGTCTCCATTTGTATATCTTCTGAAAGGTTTTAAGCATTAGTGATATTTCTTCCCTTAAGCATTTAATAAAACTAAATAGTGAAGTCATGTGAGCCTGGGGGCTTTTATTTAACATCTTTACTGTTTATAGGTTTATTCTGATTTTTCTATTTCTTGAGTTAGCTTTGGTCATTTGTGTCTTTCTAGAAATTCTGTGTCCAATTTAATGGTATAAAGAGGTTCATAATAATCTTTTAATCTTTTCAATTTCCATAAGGTTGGTAGTGATGTATTTTCTTTCAATCTTTATATTGAAGAAAAAATATAGAGAAAACACAAAGGATCATCATTTTAAATATTTGTCAATTTTGTTCATTTCTTTTCAATTGACATTTGGCTTCACTGATTATTTTTTCTATTTTCTTTATTGGCTTATGCCACATAGTAGTAATTTTTTATGTGAGTGCTTCATTAAATATTAAATATAATATCTACAAATTGTAGATACTAGCTACAATATTTTCTTCAAACAGAAATCCAAAAGCCCCACTAAAATATAAACCTCATGTTTTCAACATTTGTTTTTCATTGACTTTTTGAATAAAATTTTTGTTAAGATAAAACTTAAATACTAACCTAATAACTGCTGTGATTATGCTCACAAATTGTAGATACTAGCTACAATATTTTCTTCAAACAGAAATCCAAAAGCCCCACTAAAATATAAACCTCATGTTTTTAACATTTGTTTTTCATTGACTTTTTGAATAAAATTTTTGTTAAGATAAAACTTAAATACTAACCTAATAACTGCTGTGATTATGCTCACAACTGTAAGCATAACTGCCTTTTTATTCAACTAAGCTTATTATATCTAACACCTTCATTGTAGAATTACTTATGGTGAAACACAAGTTTTATTTTTTTACATTTCTATTCAGGTGCTGACTGCCAAATTTATAAAATACAGTAAAAATAAATCACAAGAGATGTAGAAAACAAAAAGCAAGAGAAGATGGAAGCCCAAATATTTCAACAACATTATTAAATATAAATAGTCTAAATTTCCCAAACTAAAAGGCAAAGATTACAATACTGAGTAGTGCCAACAAGAAAGTCTTTTTAAACATGCAGACACAGAGTAGTTAAATACAAATGATGGAAAAAGATATATTAATACTAATCCAAATATCAACACACTTAAGTTGCTCTATTAATACTAAATAGATGGAAAAAGATATATTAATACTAATCCAAATATCAACACACTTAAGTTGCTCTATTAATACTAAATAGATTTCTATTAACACTAAATATTAATACTAAATAGAGAGTATTTCCTGAGGGAAAGATCTTTCAAGAAAGGGATAAATTCTTGAAGAACATAATAATCCTAAATATTTAAATAATTTGTTTCATTTGAGGTAAATTTAGAATTGAAAGAAAAACAAATTCTTAATTATAAATGGATATTTAACACCCCATCAAGATATTTGACAGTTTGCGTAGACAAAAAATTGGTAATATAGATCTTTAAAATAGTATCAACTGATTTGATCTAATTGGTGTTTATTTCAAATTCTCCACTAAATACTGAGTATCTTTTTTTCAAGAACATGTTATTTTTACTGATAGACCATAAAATACATCTCAATAAGTTAAAAAGATTTGAAACAAACGTTCCGTCTTCACAATAAAATTAACTATCAGTAATTAACAGAAAGAGATCTGAAACAACCCAAATATTTACAAATTAAATGAAAATTCTAAAAAAATTATAGATCAAAGAAGAAATCAAAAGGAAAATGGAAAGTATCTTGAAGTGAATGAAAATAGTAGACAACATAAAATTTTGTGGCATCCCCCTAAGGCAGCCAGTTCTTATAAGGAAAAACATAGCATTGAATCTTTATATAAAAATATAGAAAGATAACAAATCAAATTCTATCTTAAAAATTATCAAATTAAAGTAAGCAGAAGAAAGAGAACAAAGTTAAAAGCAAATGTCAGTAAAATTTTAAAAAATACAGTGAAATACAAAAAAAAACCAAAAACAAAACAAAAACCTGTGGAAACAAAAGGTAGTGTTTTGAGAGTATCAATGTATTTTCAGAGTATCAAGACATTTCCAATCAGACAGACGGGGGAGAGAATCTAACTATTGCCAACCTCAGATAGTATAATAAGGACATTACTAAAGATCAACCTTATAGGATCAATAGTCACACACATTCTTTAAGATTTTAAATGGGAAAAATAGTATATTTAGTCAGATAGTGACCTTATCTATTCTCTCCTTATTCTGGAAGTATTAAGTTTCCTTCTTGTATCATGTTCCTTCACAGAGAAAAATTCTTAGTGTTTCTTTTAGAGTAGTTGGCCATTACCAAATTCTAAGTTTTTCTGTATCTGAAAATGTCTATGTTTTACCCTCATTCCTCGAGGTGTATTTTTGCCTTACACAAAATTATGGTTTTATATAGTTTTTTTTATTTGACACTTTAAAAAACATTGCTCTACTCTCTTTTTGCTTCCTTTGTTTCTGAGTACAAATTCACAGGCATTTGAATTTTTGTATTCTTATATGTAATATAATTTTTTTTTTCCCTCTGGAGGCTTTCAAAGTATCCTTTTATTTATTTGTCAGCAGCTTGATTATGATATTTCTGGGTGTGCTTTTCTTTTTTTTTTTTTAAGATTTTATTTATTCATTTGACAGAGAGATCACAAGTATGCAGGCAGAGAGAGAGAGAAGCAGGTTCCCTGCTGAGCAGAGAGCCCGATGTGGGGTTCAATCCCAAGACCCTGAGATCATAACCTGAGCCGAAGGCAGCGGCTTAACCCACTGAGTCACCCAGGTGCCCTTGTGCTTTTCTTTCAATTTATCCTCTTTGTGGTGTACTAATCCTCTTGATCATGTCTTCTAATAAACTTGGGAAATTTACAACACTTATTCCTATTTTTCTTTTCCTGCAGCAATCTTTCTTTTCCCCTTCTGAGTTTTCAATGGCATCAATATTAAACTTTTAATACTGTTTTTGGTCTCTGAGGGTTTTCCTTTCCCCAATAGTCTTTTGCCTTAATGTTCTTTAAATTCAACAGTTTCTACTATTCTATCTTCAATGTCATTGACTCTTTTAGCTAAAACAAAACAAAACAAGACAAAAAAAAACCTCTTTTATTTTTTTTTCCACTTTTCTATTGATCTCATCCATTCACAGCAGTTTTCAGTTTGTTTGTTTGTTTGTTTTGGCGGTGGGTCGGGGGGAGTACTGTTATATTTTTCTGTTCTAAAATTTCTATTTGGTGATTTTATATAATGTTCAGTTCTTCCGTATTTCGGTTTGTTTCAGGAACATGCTTTCTTCTTAGGGTATGCTTAAAATAACTGCTTTGAAGCCTTCAGTAATTCCAAAATCTGGGTTCTCTGGGTTTGCATCTACTGACTGAATTTTCCTTTGAATATTTATAGGATACTCCTGAATCTTTGTCTAATAATTTTAGATTCTATCTGTACATTTCAATTAATATAATATTAAACTCTGAGTTTTGTTACAAGTCCTCTGGAGAAAGTATTTTGCTGTTTTGTTTGCTGTGTTGTTTTCTTTTTTTCCCAGCCCGGTGAGGTTCAGAGAGAGATTTCAATCTCACCCTCTATGAGTCCTAATACATAGTATTACATCAAATTGTAATACATCAGTACAGTTATCAAAGCCTTTGTATCATTTTTGGGTTTGCCCAGCACATGCACTATTCATGGGTTATTCTGAGACTTGGGGCATAGTTTATACTACAGTTCAGTTATCAGTTTCTTTCTATGCTGCTTCATGTCTGTTGCATACCTGCACAATGTGGGATTTAGCATAGAACTTGTATTGTTTCATAAACAGACTCGGGCATTCCCTTCTACAGCCTTCCCTTTTGTTGTAATTTCCTCCTTAGTCTGGCTCTCAGAGGGCCACGGAAGGTTCTGGGAAGGCCCATAGAGAGAAAGATTTCTTCCAAATCTCCCTTCCATCTTTAATTCTAATTTTTTTCTAACTTCAGGTTAAATATCACTTTATTAGGCAGGATTCCTTGACTCTTCTAATACTAAATTTACTTCACATTTAATAATTATACACATACTGCTTTGTTTAATATCATTTCCCCTATAATTTACACATCTATAAATCATGAAATACAATGAACCTCAAACAATGTGGGGTTCGGGATGCTGATCTCTCACACAATTGAAAATTTGTTCATAACTTTTTTAATTAAAGGTTTTATTTGAGAGAAAGAGAGAGAGAATGACAGAGAGTATGCATTGAACTGGGGGTAGGGGCAGAGGAAGAGGGAGAATCAGACTCCCTGATAAGAAAGGAGTCTGATGCAGGGCTCCATCCCAGGACCCCAGGATCATGACTTAAGCCAAAAGCAGATGCTTAACTGATCAAGTCACCCTGGTGCCCCTGTTCATAACTTTTGAGTCCCCCTAAACAGCTTACTATTGCCCAGAAGCCCTATCAATAACACTCAACAGAATTTTGTATATTATATACTGTATTCTTATAATAAATTAAGCTAGAGGAAAGAAAATATTATTAAGAAAATCATAAAAAAGAAAATATATTTACAGTGCTGTGCTATATTTAGGAAAGAAAGAAAGAAGAGAAAAGAAAGGAGAAAAAGAAAGAATCCTTGTGTAAGTGGACCTTTGCATTTCTAACCCCATTGTTCAAGGGTCAACTACATTCCTGCACTGCCCTTGCTTTAATGAAAATGCTTTTTCAAGTGCTTTGCATAGGAAATACAATGATTTTTTTTAATCAACAGATTAACAAATATCATTGAGATGGGAAGAAAAACATGTCACTCAAAAAAATTCAATAGAATTTTGAAAATTACGGAGAATTTGGAAGATGTAGAATATTTTCATGAACAGAAAATAAAGTGTCAAGTAGCACTGCCAATTCAACCATGTCTAATTATTCTTCAACTGCTGTTCTTTATAGCACATATTATTCACTCAATACTAAAATTCAGCACTGCAGTATAAAGACTCTTCATCTAAAGTCCTTCTGTTAAGACTTGAAGAATTGGAATATGATAGTGTTACAATGGGACAGTGATTAGTTAATAGCATTTCACTATATTTGTGGGACTTGGCATTTAAATCTTAATTGCAAATAAAATAAAATAAAATCATTGAATGAATCACAGGAGAGAACCCTTTTAGAGATATGCTTCACATTAATTTCACTGATTCATATAATACAAATATTTCAGATATATTAGAAAATTAGTATCTGTAAGATTTCAGTCATTCATTCAAAAGAAAAGGACTCTTCTAAAGAAAAGGAAATACAGTATAAACTAGGGGTAACAGTGATCAATATATAATAGAATACATTGACTCAGAAGCTGAATTAATCCAAACAGCTATCGTTCAGAACTTCTTCAGTGTCATGAATATTTAATACAGATGGCCAGCTCTAAATTCCTCTACAAAATAAGAGTATCTCAAATTTACCAGTTATATATATTTTGTAAGAGAAAGTAACTAGTAAATGAAAAAAACTAATCAACTAAGGAAGTTGAATAAGATATTACCAAGTGCAAGACTGACAATATGATTCCCTTCAGGGATGCATCTGCCTGTCTCTCAGTGACAGACATCATGGCAGCAGCGAGCGGAAATGCAAAAAAGAAGCCAATTTACAGGGAAGTAGTTCCTGGTTTAAATAAAGACCAATTCCAGATTCTGGATATAATAAAATAATTCTGTCACATGTGATTTAGAACATAACAAGTAATGACAGCTTTCCTTTGATACTGATAAACTGCCCCAGCTGTACAGTGCATGGCTGATCTACTATAGATAACAAATATCAGTAAAAGTGGTCAGAGGCACAAAAGAAAGCAAATATTTGAAACTCCCTGTATATGTGAATCTACTGAACTATAAATTTATGACCAGTAGGGAAAATTATACATTACCTTGGAAATATATGTGTATGTGTGTGTTTGTATCTATATCCACCCACCTCATCTCACCCAACCCCCCAAGAGAAAAAATAGCTTATTTATCCCAAAGGTAACTGATTCCTTAGAGACAATGGTGAACAATCCGTTTTCTTGTTTGTCTGTCGAGGAAGACTTGCAAACCTAATAAACTCAAATCAATAAAAAGTGTCAAAATGTTTTACACAACCTATACATATGAAATCGGACAGTGTGCTACTTGAGTATCACGAGATGATTCTTGCTCTCTGGCATCAGAAATTCTTGCTTTCTGGCATCAGAAATGTATAGAATGTGGGAAGGGAATCACCCCTCCCACATTCTATACCTAAAAGGATCATGTCGCTTACCCATCAATCCCTCACTACCTGACGCAGTGGTCACCTATGATACTGGGAAATGGTTGGCATGAGGCTTACTTCTGACTCCCATTTTCTTTCTTTCTTTCTTTCTTTTTTTTTAAATTTATTTATTTGACAGAGAGAGAGAGAGATCACAAGTAGGCAGAGAGGCAGGCAGAGAGAGAGGAAGGGAAGCAGGCTCCCTGCTGAGCAGAGAGTCCGATGTGGGGCTCGATCTCAGGACTCTGGGATCATGACCTGAGCTGAAGGCAGAGGCTTTAACCCACTGAGCCACCCAGGTGCCCCTGACTCGTGTTTTCTTTAGCTAACTTATCCCCAATTGTTGAACTCATAACCAGGTCCAAGCTCTGCCTCAGGCTGCTGCTCCCTTGATCTCTGGCCACTGCCTGAACACCAAGATATTCATCCTTGTTCTTCTATTTACTGAAGGACTATGTCCATAAAGTTGATGTATAGTAGGCATTTACTGACTTTTTATGTGTAAAAGAGGGTTTATTAATTAAGAAATAATTTTTAATTCAATCCAACACATCATTGTTCCTAAAAATATATAGGCCTTTCTCTCCATATGAAATGCCTCAACCATTTCTACTTGCAGTCCTAAGTCTCCTGCTCACTTGTCTGTTTCTTATGGAATCCATAACAAATCCTTCCCACAAAATAAAATCTAAAATAAAACAAGCTAACAAACTCTACAAAACAATATTTCAGTTAAAGCCAAATACATGTCATTTTATTATGTGACAAGGTTTATAATTTAAAACTATGTCTAAAATGTCTCCAATTTATGTTATACTCCATGCCTTATATTTAATAATTTTATGATCTATCATAATTTTTTCCCCTTCCAACAATACATTTATTCTGTTTCAAAAGAAAATTCAGCTCTCTTTCCAGGCCCACAAGTTCATACAGCAACAGCTTTTAATGTATCATTTCTCCCCAAATAGATGTAAAATATAGAGGATAATGGAGATTGTTAAAAGGAAATTTTAGACTACATTAAAATTATAATAAAATGTAATCATACTAAGGATAGCATAATAAAAAGTAATCCAGAAAAAGAAATGTTTTTGACTGCTGCAGTAATTTAGTATTTAACAAACACTGGTCTTGTGCTCGCTTCGGCAGCACATATACTAACAAATACTGGTCTTGAGATAAGCAATGGAAGAAATATCATAAACAAATTACCAAGGGGATATTTTGGATCATCCTTGATTTTTCTCATGTCCACTAACTTTTTAAGGAATTACCTGGAAACATGTTCCTCTTGATCTTCACAGATCAGGCATAGCTCTTCCTTTCTTGAATCAAAGCCACAGGTAGAATAATTTACATTCTCATGGACAATTATGACCAAGAATCAAGTAAATAAGTAAATAAATGTGTGTATATAAAACATTTTAGATTTTTCCAATATTAGATCAGAATATAGTAAATATGTTGGCAGATATACATCCATTTTACTTCTATTATTTGTATAGTTGGTTTATATATATGGTTGAAATGAATATTTTTAATATGTTTATGCTATTGAATGAATTCATTTTCCATCTATTCTCAACAGAATATCATTCTCTAAGGAGCTAGAGAAGAATAAATTTTTTCATATTATCTCTCATTTTATGATACCATGTGAGGTAAGTTCTACATCCCATACAAGTCCATATATCTTTTTTCTATACCCTATAATTTGTACAAATAACTAGTTTCAAATCTATAGATTATATACAGTACATTTCCACACTCAGAAGTATTTTCTGGCAACTGGATTTCACTCTCAACACACATGGACGCTCCAGAGAATTATCACTATCACTCCTCTTTCCAGTTTGTGGCAGAACAGCTACCATGCAAAGACTAACAGAAGTTGCTTTTTAAATACATGGCTACCTTGCCTCTCAGGTAAGATAATTCTCAAACATGTATGCCTTCTAGAGTTCAACACTATGATTATTCTTTAGCTAACTACAGTAGTAACTGGCTAGATTTTATTTATTTTATTTATTTGAGTATTTTATTTATTTGAAAGGGAGAGAATGAGAGAAAGATGGAGCATGAGAGGGGAGAGGGTCAGCGGGAAAAGCAGACTCCCCTCATTATAACTGTCCCTGCTTAACCCTGAGCAGGGACCTGAATGCGGGACTCAATTCTGGAACTCCAGATCATGACCTGAGAGGAAGGCAGTCACTTAACCAACAGAGCTACCCAGGTGTGCCAACACAGTATTCTAAACTAAGATTCCCCTGGGGCAACTGGGTGGGTCTATCCATTAAATGTCTGCCTTCGGTTCAGGTCATGATCCCCGGGTCCTGGGATCAAGCCCCACAGGAACCCTACATGGAGCTCAGTGGGGAGCCTGATTCTCTCTCTCCTCTGCCACTTCACCTACTGTGTGTGTGCATGAGCACACTCTCTCTTTGGCATATAAATAAATAAATAAATAAATAAATAAATAAATAAATAAAATCCTAAAAACAACAACAAGAACAAGAAACTAAGATTCCCCTTCAGGACCAAAGAAAAGAATTACTCCTCAAGTTGCTGGAACTACTGTCAGCTGAAAATCCTCTAGAGTTGTCAGCCATCTAGAGAAATGTCCTTGGCTAGAGATAGGTCTTTGTCCCAATGTCTCATCCCTTCTTTGGGGCAGCATGTATCCAATGACAGAAATTACAAGCTCATAGAAACTTAGCCTCCTTACCCCCAATTCAGGACAAATCTAAAGGATGCTAAATTATCTCTAAAATTTCCATTTATCAATTTCTATACCAATTCTTTCGAGGAACGTAAGTCTGTAAGTTTGGAGCTAAGAGTTGTCTGAGGGAGCAGATGCTAAGATGGGGTTTTGCAGCAGATTAGTGACCACCTAGCAAGGAGGACTTTATTGCTTGTTATAAGAGAGGAGTGGAAATCACCTGGAACTTGGAAATGCAGTGTAGAGCTTCCACTGATGGTGAAGTGGAAGAGTACACCAACAGAAAGAACTGTACTTATCAGGTCCTCAATAAACAAGGGAGGGAATTAGAATCATAAGAACCAATGAAACTGGATAGCCATTGTTACTGATTCTTTTGAAAAAGATAAAGGGCTGAAAATGATTAGTAGGAAGTTATACTCCATATTTGGCAGCAAATAAAAAGATGCTTATTGTCTTCAGCCAAGGGAAGAAGCAGCAGAGGCCCTAACTCTGGACTTAGTTATTGGTCCAGAAGAACTTCAAAAAAAGTCAAAAAAT